>NW_024070196.1:44955737-45056396 GCF_014754425.2 Oryx dammah | reverse complement strand
AAATATTTTTAAATATTTAAACTAAAAATATTTTTAAATATTTAAACTAAAAATATTTTAAATACCAGCAGTTTTCAAATTTCCAAGGCACTGGCACAAAGTTACTTTAGTTACATTGTATCATTTTGGATCTAAAACGAAAAACAGGAGATATTCCTGCAGTAAAATCGATAAGATAATTATCCTGTAATGAATGCCAAACCCTTGGGAGTAAGCTAATTTGGGCTTTTTATTCAGTTTCTCAAACCCTCCAGGACTGTACCTTGTGAGAGAACGGATGCTTGTGGGGTCTGAAGCAGAGCCTAGAGCACCCCCCATCTCCCCACAAGCCCAGCTGTGGAAGAGGAGGGGACAGCATCAGGAGTCACGTGTGTGTGGACAGCGTCCCCCACCTGCCCAGGCCTCCTCCCCTGCTGCTTCTGAGTTTGACAAGGGGACCTGACAAAGGGAATCCTGACAGCTCTAGCCTATTAACAAGAGTCCTCAGAGAGCTTTGACTAGAGGAATTTTCCCAAATTGCATTGTTCATTGCTTTGTTTGGGGGTTAAAAAAAGCCATCACTTTAAAAGTAGCACATTTGATACCTTTTTCTCAGTGGCTTCTCCTTTCAAATAGAGGTTTTCCGGGATCTAAAGATAGAAGCTGAATAATTCATGATCTGTTCTTTCCCAGATTTGGGTGTTTTATTTTAAGTGCATTAACTTCATGAAAACACTTGGGCTGCAGCTTCCCTGAGAGCTAACCGTGGGAACAGCCCTTGGGCATTTGTGGCTAAAGGTGGGACTTCCCAAGTGGCACTAGTGGTAAAGAACCCACCTGCCAATGCAGGAGACGTAAGATGGGAAGATCCCCTGGTGGAGGCATGGTAACCCACGCCAGTATTCTCGCCTGGAGAATCCTCCCAGAAAGAGGAGCCTGATGGACTGCAGTCCATAAGGTTGCAATGAGTCAGACACAACTGAAGCGATTTAGCACACACACACACACGTGACTAAAGGTGAGACCTTGAGCCCATTACCAACCTCTTAGAGCTTCAGTTTCCTCATCTGTAAACCATGTCACAGGCTTATTGTGAGGCCGAATCTGACAAACGTACTGCGCTTGGTCCCAGCCTCACACTGTCAGTGCTCAGACACACGTATGTGGATGCTCTTAGCCCAGATTTCCCCCGTTATTGGGCTTGGCCCTCGTCAGCCCATTTCCGAGGTTTCCTGAACACATCCACACATTCTTACTGTGTGTCGGGTGTGTGCCCTGTGGTGATCAGTATATCTAAAGCTCATGTCCACCCCCACTCAGAGGACAAGCAGCCCACAACATTAAGACAAAGAAGGCTCTGCAAGGACCTCCCCACTGTGGTTCTGCACAGACTTCGGGGGTGTTATCCTGAAGGCACATCTCTGAGTCAGGAATGGGGTTCAAATGTGGCTTTAGAATCTGGAGAAATCCATTCATTTAGGATTAGGGTGGTCAGTGAGCCCCTTCTACATGCCAGGCACCAATCCAGTAAGGGAAACCAAAACAAAATCTGCCCATAGGCCAGTGGAAGGAGGTAAGGAAGCGGGAAGAGTAGGTGATGTGTGATGTGTAAGATGGTCAACGGTACTGGAGGGAAGAAGAGGCGAGGAGTGTGGAGCACATTGTTGGGGGCATAGCTTTATCCCTCACAGAGGTAAAGGGGTTAAAATGTAGAGGATGAGGGAGCTGAAAATAATTCCCATTCATCATGCAGATCTGTCAACTGAGAGGGCTAAGCCTCACTGCAGGAAGTAGCTGCATGTTGACATGTGGGGAGTGGGTCACATGACTCTAAATAAAGCTAAGGACAGCTTGGGCCATGTGCTTCAGGCAGGTAAGACCCTGAGTCTGGGCCAGTGGGAGGCACAAGGTGGGAGAGAGATGCTGGCCGGGGCAGCTCTGACCACAGGGTAGCTGGGACCTTGTCTCCCAGGAGCCCTGGGGCTTTCCTTTAATGCCCACCTCAGGTCAGTGACCAGCCCTGGAGGGCTTGCTCTTTGGGTCTGTCCTCTTTGGGGAGGTCAGAGCCCTAGGTCCTGCGCCATCTTGGAATGTGCCTCCTCTCACATTAAATCCCATGGTTCTCAGAGTGGGGCCCCTGGATTGGCAGCATCAGCATCTCCTGGAAAGTTGTTAGTGATAAAAGAAATGTTTACATGTGGAGGACTGGGGAAGTCATCCTGGCTTATGCATGAATTAACTTGAATATTATGCTAACTAAAGCAGCTTGTTTATGGCCTATCAAACACATATTGTACATATGCTTTTTTTTTTTTTTAAGGGTGCATTGACTGGGGAAAAAAAAATGTCCATGTTAAAAACAAAGATTGAATGGTCTCCTTTCCTAGGACACCAGTGTTAGTCCTCCTTCAATGATAAGATTCCCTTCCTAGGTGTCCAGGCTACATTGATTCTCTGTGCACATGCTGATCTCCTTCTTTTCTTTTCCTTATTTCTTTTTTTTTTTTTGAAAGCTTAAAGGAATGTATCTCTGATGTGTTTGATTTTTTTTCAAGACAGAAAACTGGGCTGAAAACTATGCTTCTTGTGAGTAGTACCTCAGAATTATCTAAGTAGCTGTCTTCTAGGCTACAGTTCTCAGTTTGGCTCAAATCAAACCATTCCCTATTCCTATGATGTGCTAAGTCACTTCAGTCATGTCCAACCCTTTGCAACCCTCTGGACCATAGCCCACCAGGCTCCCTTGTCCATGGGATTCTCCAGGCAAAAATACTAGAGTGGGTTGCCATGCCCTCCTCCAGGGGATCTTCCCGACCCAAGGATCAAACCCATGTCTCTTACATTTTCTGCATTGGAGGTAGGTTCTTACCATGAGTGCCACCTACTATAGATTGTTTATTGATTATTTTCACAGATATTAGAAACACAGACTCTTGGTCCTGCCATCCAGACCTGCTCCAGCAGAGGATCTGGGGTGGAGCCTGGTGATCTGCTCTTTAACAAGCCCTCCGCATGATGCTCATGCTGACGTCTGGGAATCTCTAGAGTAACAAGTCCTGGAAAATCTCTTCACACTGAACCATACTTATTAGGATGGGTTTATCCTATCGACATCTTGGCTTCCCCAGAGACAGGGAGCTGAGCACTCTGAAATTTGGCTACAGCCTCTCCTACCACATATGGAGGCTCGGGGCTCTCCTCAGAGACCATCAGTGAGCAGAGAGAGCAGAAGGGCAATGGGGTGTTTGCCCTTATCTTGGAAGCAATTTAATTCAGCTTTCAGTGAGTGATCACCATTAGAATGAGGAGATCAGCATTAGAGTCTAAGTAAATATCGTTGGTTGTGATACACGGGCTCCACTCTGCTAAAAATGCGTTTATCCTCTGCAATTCTGAGCCACTCATGTCTTCAATGAGGGGTCACAGCTGTCAATACTGATGATGGGGGAATTTACCCTCTATCACCCAGCCCCAGCAGCCCTATTAACTTCCCCATCACACACAGATGCCGGGGTCCTGCCCCAGTGGATCCAGGGTGATTCAAAGGTGGAGACGGCGTCGGCGTCTTTGGAAAAATACATATTTAATTACAGATATAGAGAGAGATTAGAAACGGATAGTGTAGTAGGAGATAGTGTAGTGGAGAAAAGGAGGCTGAATCCAGATGGGAATTCAGCCAGAGAAATGGGAGCAAGAAAGAAGTGACATGGGGGAATCAGTTTTTCCAGAAACTGATCTGATTTCTTTATTTTGGGGTTTGCTTTTATACCTTTTGTTACACATAGGGATGAATACAGAGTCACGCGGGGGTCAGCAGTCCTGACCTTTATCAAAATCAGGTGCTTCACATAAATGTATTTAAAAAAAGGTCTTAGGGATATTACATCATCTTCTGGCCACGAGTGAGACCTGCTGACATTTTATGATCCTTTCTTTCTGATAACCAAAATCTTATTTTTTCCAAGTGTGTTTTTTCTTAAACCAGGCACCACCCTCCAAATAAAGTTGCATTCCTATAGGCTGAGGGTGTAGTGAGTTACAATCAAGAAAGGAATTTATTTAACCCAAGGTTAACATGATTAATCTTAAAGGTTAATACCTATCTCTCCTATATGCTTAAAGGTTAATACTTATTTCTCCTATATGCTAGTTATATTCATTATAAGGGCAGCGAACATGGAGATTTAGCAGCAAACATCAGCCCAACAAATGAAAATCCTTTCACCAATGCTCCCCTTAAGATCTATCTAGTCTTAAGATAAAGTTACATTTTTACATAACAAGGACACAGGGATTTATAACAAAGTACAGTGATCTATTACAAAAGAGAAAATCCATTAACTCAAAAGGTCTAGTATTGCTAACCTTAAAAACTACTATATTTCCTTTTCTATATTCCAAATACATTGATTAATATATTCCCAGGTGCCTAAGGATATGGAGGCCTGGCAGCAATCATTGACTCAACAAGAAGAAAAAGCCCCATGCTAATTAAGACTCTCAAAATACTCCAAAACTCTCTGTGCTGTTTATGGTTAAGAGGTAATAAACAATCATGTGGCAGGAGTATGGATAATCCTGTCACACAAGCTAGTCTGTCAGCTGAGAGATTTGACCTGAGACATCCTTGTCCCACCCAGGGGAGGGAATTAGCGGCAATTATTGACACAACAAATGAAAAACCCTTCACCAATATAATTCCTAACCAACCCACTATACTAATAATTTCCAACTCCCCAAAAGAATTTGCCTTTAGTAAGTCTAAAACATCTCGTGCCTCTCAGATTGGGAGGCTGTAAACAATCACATGTGACCTGACGAACCTATACAGGTGGGCTAGATAACCTTCAGAGGAGTCCGTAAGCTGAAACACTCTTGTCATGCCCAGGAATTTTTATTGCCTTGGAGCTGCATGTTTACTCCTTCTCCAAGAAAAACGGTTATGGAGGAGAGCATAAAACAGACTCTGGTTTTGGGGTAGATGCTCGGGAACAGGGGGTTTCCTGAGGCTTGATCACGCCTTTGCGTATGCCAAGCCTCCTTCCTCATGACCTTTGCCATGGGCGGAGTTCCTCATGCTGGTTCCCACACAGATATGAACCCTACCAACTGAGTGAGGGGCTGGGTAATGAATCTGACAGTTGGCTTGGTTTGTAAAACCCTGCGTCATGATTACTTCTTAGCTGCAGGAGACCTACTCAGAGACTTTCTATGGAGTCTTTCTTTGAGAAGGAGGTGGGGTAGAAATAGAGATGGGAGTTACTCACATCGTCCTTGGACCACAGGATCCCAAGGGAGAGTTGACAAAGAGACGGTGGCTGAAAGCTGAGCCTTGGAAAATGTCTGTATGTAGAGGTCCCAGGGAGGAGAGACAATGATGGAGGCAGATGAAGAACAGGGCAGGAAGGAAACTGAGAAGTGCAGCACTACATAAAACAACCAGTGACAACTTTTCACAATGAAGGAAACAGTCCATCATCTCAAATGCTTCAGAAAGGACAGTGAGTCCAAAGATGGGACATGAGTTGGAGGGACCATCCTCAGCAGTATTGTTCCTCACTGAGGACAGAGGGCAGGGCTTTTGGATGAAGCCCACTCCTAGTCAGGAGGTTAGGGGATGGGGATGGGGTGGGAGAGCGTCATCACCTGCTGCCCTCAATTCTCCCAGGAGGCAACGTGTATCTATTATCTCCCTCATTGGAGAGAATCTCCAATCTCCAATGAGAATCTCCTCATCCTTAGAGGAGATTTAGAATGGATCTAAAGAAGTCTGTCAAGACACATGGCCCCTGTGTGCTGTGTTGCCTGCTCTTGCGGCTAGGTCTTCTGAAGACTCTTCTGCTTTTAGTAGCTTAACAAGCTGCATTTTTCAGTTAGTTTGCAAATGGCCCTATCCCCCTGTTCTAGTCTTGGTTTTATTGATCTCCTGGGTTGTGAGAGATTTTTTTTCCCTCACTAATTGGAGCCAAATTCTTCTGTCTTGAGGCCCACCATTTAGATGGGAGCCACTCTAAATGGCTACCATGAAGCCTGTTTCCATGTGAAACTGGGGAGCAAAGGGCACAAGAATGCCCATTCCTGGTCCTACTGGGCCATCCTGCCCTTGGGCCCTTGGGGTGAACCTGTTTCTGCAGCAGATGACAGCAGCCTGGGGCCTTGGGAGCTTGTGACACATGGACTACCTTGGAGGATTAATGGTGGCTCTGAGTACCATGTCCAGGTAGTGATAAATTACTCTGACTTTCCCAGTGCCTGCCCATCCCAGGACACGGGCCTCTTCACAGCTACCATGGATTTGTGTGAAGCTGGAGAGGGTCAGGAGAGTAGAGTCAGATAAGGATGGTGGCATACCTGTCCCAGGAAGTTGGAATGTAGATGTGTTGACTGGAGCTCAAGCAGCCATCTTGGGAAATGAAGAATCAGATATTGAGGAACTCTTGGAAGCAAGACAGAGGACTCTCCTTCCCTTATGACCATGAATGATGATACCGGCTCTGGACCACACTTCTCCACTCTCCAGTTTTCTGACAGAGAGTAGCTTGTCTTAGTGTGAGCTCCTGTGGATTGCGTTTTTTGGCACTCACAGCTGATTTGTCTCACCCAACGCAACCTCAACAGGTGTATTTCTGCCCCCAGTGTTGTGCTGACTGGACAGAGCAGCTTCTCTCTGGCTCCTCAGAAAACAGCATGCTCAGGAGACCCCCGGGGCTGCTGACACTGCAGATGCCAATTCCCAGGCTGGAGATGGGGCCTGGGATTCTGCCAGGGGATGCCAGGTATATGCAGCTTCCTGACCACACCGGGGGCCTAGAACTCCTCTGCCTCAAGTCTCAACCCAGGTGTTACCGCCACACCTAGGGCAGCTCCTGCCCACCTCTGCCCACAAGAGCTGCTGCTGGAGAAGAGTGATCAACAGAGAGGATTTTCATTTGATGGGTCAGCAGGGAGCGGGGACTCTGCTGTGATGTTGGTCCTGGAGGAAACCCATCACCTCCCCTCACCTGCCTGCTCTTGTGAGCTTCATTTCACAGCAGGAAACTGGGACATCATTGTAACATCAGAGGTCCAGGAAGGGTACAAAGGATGAGTTAACAGTTTCATGCTTTCTTAATCCTTGAAGTAGGTTTTCTGCACCATTTGCTGGGTTTTCAGAATGCTTTACCTTCTGTCTTCCAAAGCTGGTTAGAAATCAGAGGATGCTACAGCTTAGGATCCTCATACCTGAGGATGCTCACTGCCCTTCCTGACCATGGGTCAGCCTAGACTCAGACGGTCACTCTCCCTCCAGCCCCTCCCACCCTCCCTGTGGCTCCTGCACAGACTCTCAATGTAAACATGAGATGTGGGGTGTGGACAGGTGGGCGGGGCTGCAGGGACTGTCACCACAACCTCTCGCTGGGGGCCCACAGTCCTCAGCGCCCTCTCCCCAGAGGCCCACCAGCCTGCAAGGTGATTAAGAACAATTGCCAGGCAGCTGCACGTTCAAATCCTGGCTCTGCCATGTATTAGCCATGTGACCTGAAGAAATGACTGTCTCTGTGGACCCAGAGGGTGCTGCAGGTGAGGGGCCACATGGGGAGGGCAGTGTTGCAGGCTGGCCTGTGGGCCTGGGGCAGGGAGTGACAGGAGAATGGCTGAGGGAGAGCGAGGTCAGTTTTGGAGGAGGCTCTGCATCTGGCAGAGCAGGTCAGAAGCCCAAGAACCCGACTCAGGTTGGAGTAAGGGAGGGAGTGGCTCCCCATAGGCTGCAGGTATGGCTGGATCCAGGGCCTCAGTTGGTTTTGCCTCCTCACTTCTGGGCTCTGAGAGGCACCAGCCTCATGCGCTTGTGTGGCAGCAAGTCAGCAGCCTGCAGCCCATGTACCTCTTCCCAGTACCCCATTATTAGTCTCTGCCCCACAGGTCACTGGGATTCCCCATGGTTGGGTCAAGTATCACAGGCACCATCAGGCATGTCTGAGTCAATGTACAGTCCTGGGTCCATGATGCTAACACCTGTCCATGGGCTGAAGGGTTTGTAGCCTGACTGCTGCTTGGAACCCTGCTCTATCACTTTCGAGCTTTGGGACCCAAGGCAGTCACTGCACCTCTTCCTGGGTCTGATGTCCATCTGCAGAATGCAGGTGAGCATAGTACCTGCTCACTGGCTTGAGAAAGCTGTGGTCCCTGTCCTTGAAAGAGGCACCACACAGGTTAAGGAAGCATCCAGTGAACTCAAGCAGTTGTCATAAGTAACAACATGACGTTTCAAGTGCCGCCAAGGGCCAGTTTGTCTCTTATCTCACTGACCCTCACTAAGTGACCCCCACTCCTGCAGATGTTGTATCTATAGAATCTCTAAATTACCTGGAGGTCATGTCACCTGTGGTGGGTTTCAGGCATGTCCATGCATCTGGCAATCAACTGGGCATGGAGACCCATCAAACCATTACTGAGTTCCTACTGCATACAGCCATGGTATCAGATCATTACTGAGCCCCTACTGTATACACTCACAGTGCCAAGCCTTTGCCAAATGCTTACTATGTACATTCACATTGCTAGGTCATTGCTAAGAACCAATTGTATGCATCCATGGTGCCAGCTCATGGCTGAGCACATACTGGGTACATCTGCCTCAGAACATGATGCTAAGGGGCCTGAACCCTCACTCACACACCCTGGCTTTTCCTCTCCAGCCACACATTAACTTGCTCAAGGAGAGCAACCTGGTGCTCTGATTCATCATGGAGCAGGCACACATTTCCAAGAACCATCCCTCATCCATCCAAATTTTGAACTATGAAAAAATGAAACAATTTTTCAAAACCAGCCTAATCTCTATTTCTTCATCCAAAAGAACTGCTTGCACCGCATCCAATCTGAGTCAATTCTAAGTAAATGTGGTCACATCAAGACTGGACTTGGTCAGTTCAGGATGTGCCTCCCTCCATCCTCTCCTGGGAGGTGTGGGTCTGGATGCCTCTGGATCCTGGACCATTATCTCACTCTTCACAGCCATCTGCAGTGACATCCATCACAAGCTGTCCTTGTCGGTGGCATTTGGATGGGTAGACAGATGACATGCAGATGATGGATAGACGGATGTGGGAGGAGACAGCTCTGAACAGCTGTGTACAATGTACTTGGAGCCGCTTCTCCAAGCCCCACTGCAGGGCTGCCTTGGAGGCTAATCCTGTGATCACCCCTTTCGGTCATTTCCTCTCTGGCCAGTGTTAGAGAAGCGAGGACCCATCTGGCTGCAACCACAGCCTCACTACCACCAGAAAAAAAATTTAGCAAATCAGCCCAGCAAAGGGAAATGGGACTGTCCATGTCAGATATTGATTTCTCCCTGGTTACTCTGAAGAAGCCCCTGGGAGGATAGGAAAAATCGATAGAAAGTTAAAATAAGTAATGGAATTGGCAGTTTTCTTACAAGACAGATTAAATTGAGATGAATTAAAATAGAGTGGGTACCTGGGCAGTGCTATATTCCCTGGTGGCTCAAAGGGTAAAGAATCTGCCTGCAATGCAGGAGACCCGGGTTCAATTCCTGGATTGGGAAGTTCTCCTGGAGAAGGGGATGGCAACCTACTCCAGTATTCTTGTCTGGAGAATCCCATGGACAGAGGAGCCTGGCAGGCTACAGTCCATGGGGTCGCAAAGGGTCAGACGTGCCTGAGCTGTTAACACTGTCACTTTTGTGGGTGGTGTTTGGGGAACGGAAGCACTGCTGGCTCATGCAAGGAATGACTCAGTGTGTGGATCAGTATCTGCCACAGATAAGAATCATCTGGGGAAATTTAAGACTCCTGATTTCCAAAATGTGCCTCAGACCAAGTTATACTAGGATCTCTGAAGGTGGCAGTCAGGATATAGTCATTCCAAAACTTCTCTGGTATTCTAATGGACAGCTATTTGGGGAATCATTGGCTAGAGCTCTGCCATCCTTCTCTGGCCCTGGAGGTTTCTGTCTCACTCCAACCTGGGTGCAGGGCTGGGTGGGGAGTGGGCTGAGCTCAGGGCAGTCCCAAGCTCCCCTGGAGCTGCTGTGTCTCTGAGCCATCCTTTGTCCTTCCTCCACCAAGCCGTGGTCTCTGCTGGCCAGAGAGCCCAGAATACACACCCTTTTCTTTGGCCAGGCCCTTCTCCCAGGCCAAAGTCCTAGATGGGCCTGAAGAGTGACATTCGTGTGCTAGACATTAAGCCTCGATTTCCCTCTTTCTAGCCTCTCCTGTGGCCCAGAGGTGGCTTCGTTCCTGATGTCCTGAGGGTGGGTTATGCCTCCTGGCTTCAGCCAGAGTGATTGGTTCAGGGATGAGCATGTGACTCAAGCAAGACTCTCTGACTCAAACATGGAAGCCCTGACATTGTGGTTGAGTGACTTGGATGGAAGTTGATTTTTCTTGAGACTTCTGAGTCTGAACTAGAGGTACCAGGGAATGTTAAGGTTGATCTGTTGAACACAGATACTCTGAGAATAAAGCAGCACAGAGAAAGAGAGGAGAAAATGAACCCTAGTAATGGCATTTGAGCCCCTGAATCAAGCCAGGCCTGAAAGCAATCCTTGTTTCCTGCTAGGTGCATCAGTAACACCTTTTTTCACTTAAGCTGGCTTGGCGTTGGTTTGCTTTCATTGCTTACAACATAAAGGATCCTGAAAAACACAATGGCCTGCAGCTTCTCATCATATGACTCTCGTCCTGCCCACAGCCAGTCTCTAGATACATCATGTTCTGTCTCCTCTTGGAGCTAAAGTGACAAAGAAAGATCTTAAAGGAGCTCAGTACAGGGATCCAGAAGGCCTGGTTCAAACCCTGAGTTGTGTAATGTTAAGCAAGTTACTTATCCACATATGCTTCAACATCCTCATCCAAAGTACAGAATATTAATGGTACTGGGCTCATTAAGATGTCTTTACTCATAAGGACAGACTAAGGATCAAATGAGATGGTTGTTCAGTTGCTAAGTCATGTCCGACTCTTCACAACCCCACGGACTGCAGCACACCAGGCTTCCCTGTCCTTCACTATCTCCCAGAGTTTACTCAAATTCATGTCCACTGAGTCAGTGATTCCATCCAACCATTTCATCCTCTATCATCCCCTTGTCCTCCTGCCTTCAATTTTTCCCAGCATCAAGGTCTTTTCCCATCAGGTGGCCAAATTAAATGAGGATGTGTATTTAAAACAGAACTGTGTGTGGATACAGTGAGGCCTGTGTCAGGGTCAGCTCTCATTATGACAATGATGTTTGTCACCCTCCCACCCCAGGCCTTTGCACCTGCTGTTCCTGCTGACTGGCATTCCAGGTCACACCTCCTTCAAATGCGAGCTCCCTTAATGTCCCTGTTTTATGTCCCCAAGTTCCCTGCAATTCTCTGTCCCACTGTCCATCAAAGTTCTATGTCTTTAGAGCAGTTATTCCTTTGCTCTATCCCTCTCTAGACTGTGAACTTGAAGATGTGATGAATCTGTTTTGCTGTGGTTTGTAGCTTCAGTACCAAGGACAGAGCCTGGCCCCTTAGCAAATACATTAGGAAGGAAGGGAGGGAGAGAGGAAAGAAGAAAGCAATCGAATGGTCTTGTAACTCAGGGACTACTTCATTGGGAAAATGTGACAGATTCCAGAGACACACTGGTGCTCAGGCTGGGAGGAGCAGTCCAAGCCCTCAGAGGTTCGGCAGTGGGGCTTAGAGACACCCTTTGACCTGCTTAAAGCTGTAGATGGTCCATATTCTTTTATTATTCTACACAAACTTCAGGTTACAGCATTACAGTTCAACATCTGTATACACATCTGTAGGGCTTCCCAGGTGGTGCTAATGATAAAGAACCCTCCTGCCAATGCACAAGCCTTAAGAGACAGGGTTCAATCCCTGGGTCAAGAAGATTCCCTGGAGGAGGAAATGGCAACCCACCTCAGTATTCTTGCCTGGGAAATCCCATGAACAGAGGAACTTTGAGAGCTACAATTCATAGGATTGCAAAGAGTTGGACACAACTGATGTTACTTCACATGCACACATGCATCTTGTATACACCAGATGGTCCACATTCCTGATCACTTGATCAGGAGAGCACTCACCACTGGACCCGCTCAGCACCTGCTGCTGCAAAGCTCCAGCAAGGTCTGCACTAGGCACAGGAGATGGTTTAAACACACCGTGGGGAGAAGCAATGGACTGTAACAGGCACATGACTATCCTCAAAGGGGACCTATATCCTTTTTTCCTTCTAGATACATTTCAACATTATGAGCTTTTAATTAAAACTAAGGCAAGTGTCTCTCTGCTAAGATCATGCATAAGAAATGAGAGGATGGAGATGATGCTAAGAGATATTGATAATGCAGAGTAATTATGATGTTCCATGAGATGCATTTTGTTCTTGCAACTGAAATTGACTTTGATGGCTTTCAAAGCCTCGGTGCATTTTTAATCCATAGAGACTCTAGTTTTCTGGGCTCTACCAGGATCACTGGGGACCAGAGACCTACTGGGAGCTGAACATAGCATGAGCTTGAACAGAACTGTTGTAAGGACATGGTCCATCTCCCAAGCCTGTCCCACGGTGAGCAGCATGGGGCAAGGGTGGGTATTTGGAGTCTGGGTGCAGAGGGTGGGGGTCCCAGTCCCGTCATGGCTGAGCTGAAAGTCATCTCCATGTTGCAGAAGGGTTGATCACCTCCCAAGGAACCCAGGTCCAAGGCTGTGCTGCACTCATGGGTCACACTTCTCTGACAGGGACGAGTCAAGGTTCTCTGAGTTCAAGCTACAGAACTGGACTCTGGCCAGTGCCAAGCATCAGAAAACTTGGAGACACTTGGAAATTTAATGGATTTTCATTCAGAGCCTAAGAATTTCCTTTGCTCTCCTGATCCCCTATGTGTGCTGTGTGAAGCGAAGGGAGTGGGGAGCTCAGAGTGGTTTCTAGCAACATCTGTGAAACAGCCTCCTTGCCCCACCCAGGGTGAGAGCTCCTCTTGGGGACCTGGCAGATGACACAACCTCCCAGGGTCACCTTCCTCCATCGGCCCCAGCCTGGCAACTTATCCATAGCTTAGTGAGTGCTGACCTACAACAGGGAGAACCTTCCCAGGCTGCTGTAAAGGTGAAGAATAAAAATGCTCTCAGGATAGAAAGTCCAAGTGCAGCGTCGCTCCCTGTCTTTCATCAACAGCCTCCTCGTGAAGGTGTCTGGCCTTGTCTTTTCTCTGAGCTGTCAGGGTGGATATAGAAAGCTGAGTCTTCCTAGAGTCTGTCAACAGTCACATCATCCCAAAGAAGCCCCACTTCCAGTAATGAGAGGGGCTCTTTGGAAGGCCTAGGAAGCAGCATGGAACCAGGGAAGGTTTGTGGAGTAAGTCAAGAAGGGGGTCCATGCAAGTTCTTTTTTATCTAAGAGATAAAGTCTTCATTGCAAAGTATTTACTGCACCTGTGATGCTGGAAAAGAAATATACACAAAGGTTCAGTTCAGTTCAGTTCAGTCGTTCAGTCATGTCCGACTCTTTGCGACCCCATGAATCACAGCACGCCAGGCCTCCCTGTTCATCACCATCTCCCAGAGTTCACTCAGACTCACGTCCATCGAGTCAGTGATGCCATCCAGCCATCTCATCCTCTGTCGTCCCCTTCTCCTCCTGCCCCCAATCCCTCCCAGAATCAGAGTCTTTTCCAATGAGTCAACTCTTCGCATAAGGTGGCCAAAGTACTGGAGTTTCAGCTTTAGCATCATTCCTTCCAAAGAAATCCCAGGGTTGATCTCCTTCAGAATGGACTGATTGGATCTCCTTGCAGTCCAAGGGACTCTCAAGAGTCTTCTCCAACACCACAGTTCAAAAGCACCAATTCTTCGGCGCTCAGCCTTCTTCACAGTCTAACTCTCACATCCATACACAAAGGTTATTTTATTTAAATACCTTGATGGTCTTCTCTGGAAGACTGAAGGATAGTGATTTAGAATCATGACATGCTATACAAACAAGTACTCGGACTGCCACTATAGTGCCCAGATCTTTCTCTGAGATCCAAGTACTATAGCTGAGCTGCTGATCCGTCTCAACACTCCCACCTTGGTTTCCAAACATGTTGTGTCTCCCAGAGTATCTGACTCTTAAGCTCCAGGGACATGTTGGGTCCATATCTAGCTCTTACTGTATCTTATGACCAAGTCTGGGGCTGAGTCAGCTTGTGTATGTGTTACAGGTGTGCCAACCACGTGGCTAACCTATGGGTGTGCATCAGAGACCCCTCCTCACCTTCTCTCAGAGCCGAGGCTTCCCTGTCAGCCCTGGGCAAGGCCTGGTGCTCACTCTGATTGAGTCAAATGAGGTCATGTGACCATCTCTGACCCAATCACTGCAGCCAGGATATAGCCAGTGGAGAGTGTAAGAGCCTTTCCTGTTGACCCTGGGACAAACACTGACACTCACCATGACTGGACATGCTGAGATCATGTGATCAGCTCTAGACCAATTGTTGCAGTCAGGGCAGAGCTCACTTGGGCTCACCTGCTTCATAGCCCCATCTGGAACCAAAGGTGCCCCACCCGGATCGCAGGTCTGAGCATGGAGGGCAGATTCCTCCATTAAATTTGAGGGCATTCCTAGAAGGAGAGGTGAATGCTGGAAGCCTGCCCACGGGTGTTATCTACTAATCTGGGTCAGTGCCAGTGAGGCACCCAGCTGCCCCCTTATGGAGCCTGAGGGGTGGAGAAGAGGTGACTCAACTTGGAAAGGAGAAATACTCCATCGTGAAATGCAAAGCTGTAAAATCACTCAGAGGAAAACATAAGAAACTTGCAGGAACATTTAGAAGACCCAAAATTGGGATACCACAGCCCCTGTGTCCAGATGAGGTGAACACACTCCTGTGATAATAGGTCTGTCTTTAGTTGGAGAAAGTGCCCAAACTGGCTTCCCTACCATTCACCCTCTGACAGGGAGAATCCACATCAGCATTTAAAGGACAGGGAGCCAAAAAGGCAAATGCTGAGTGCCACAGAGCGCTCAGACCTCCACCCACTTCAAGAAATGTCTGGGTCTCAGCCTTTCCTGACCTTCTCTTCATGAGCAGGGTTGCCTCTCCTGAGCCCCCTGGGAAGCCCTCCCAGACTCCAGTCTGCCCCTGATTGCTCTTTCCTTTCTGAGCTCCCATAGTACAGGGTAGAACTCATCTCATTCCTATGTCTTGGAGTTGGTCTCACTCACCTAGGATAATGGGATTGCTGAATGGAAGTCACGAGTCACTTATATCCCAGGGCATCTGACATCCTTGCCAAGCACTTCCTCCTTCTGACTTAATGACAGCCTGGGTCCTGGGGTGATTGTAGTGAGAGGAGCCCTTATGTCAGTCCATGATTGGTGTGTGGCACAAGCAAGAAATGGACAGTTGTTCTAAGTCACTGAGATGTGGAGATTCCATGTGACTGCTGAAAATGCATTAGTCAAAAGCAGCTCTTATAATAGACTGCAGTCTTGGATGGCAAGCAAAAGTTCCTACGCAGCCACATTTAGCTTATCTATTTCACAGGCTTAGGATTGACCTTGTTATGTTGTATTCTAGCCCTCAAAGCGGGAACCCACATTTCCTGTAACATCCTCTTCTGCAAGGATCAGTTTACTCATTACTTACATCTGACACACCTATTTGTCAGCTCTAATGTGTTTACTCTTATTTCCAATCAGTCTTTAAATAATTTTTTTTCATCAGTGTGTGCTTCAGTAGTCTCCCTTGGTTTTGGATGCAAACATTTTAACAGCTGCTTCCCTTGTCCAGCCTCATTCACCCCTCTCCTACCAGTATCACTTAAGGTCTTCTCCAAAATACATAGCTTGACCTTGAATCTTTGCTCCAGACCTGCTTATGGAGAGATGTAAACTAAAATGATATACACTAGAAATAAACCCACCAGGACTTAAACTGATAGTGGGATGTGAGGCAGAGAGAAATCATGGATGAAGTCTAAACTGTTGACTGGAACATGGAGGCAGCAGTGCTATAAAGATGTGGATTATATGAAAAAGAACCATTACATAATTGGGGACATGCTGCTAAAATCTTGATGGGCACACTATCTGAGCTCTTCCTTAGCAGCCATGGATAAAGGGCTCTGAATATTTCTAGAATTTCAAAAGCCTGAAACTCCTTATGTCTTCAGTGAGTCTTTTCAAGTCTACCTTAGAGCATTAGAGGATTCTTCTTTCTATTATCTATCAGCAATGGATTATTCAAATAGCTTCCAACGAGCACCATTCATTTCTGTGTAAAAAGTCCACTGTCCCAGAAATAATTTCATTAGCTGTCGCATTTTCAGCCACACATGACTTTGTTAAAGTTCCTCTTAGGAATTAAATTTCCATGCTTGGTCTCTACTTGATGGTGACTTCATGGCAGAATTTAGTTAAATTTGCTTCAGTCCTTTGTGAAGTAAAAATATGGGCATTTACAACCAACAAATAGATTTTTACAACTTTGTTTGCCCATACTTGGAACTGTCAGAAGTATTATGGTTGGGAAGTTTATCCTTTTTTCCCAAATGTGCATACCACAAGAAAAATATGGGTAGTTTTTGGCAAAAGCTTCTTCTTTGGGGATCTTCCCCAATAAACTGTCACTCCAAAGTCCACATATTATTCATAACATATGCCCCTGGTTCTCAAAGCACTTGCAGATTAAATAATCTCACTGAGGCACCCATTCATCCTATAATATTTTTGTTTTATAGAGAATTTTAAGACATTTTCCTTCCACATACTAAGACATAAAAACAAGTCTCAATAAATTTAGAAGATTGGAAATTACATTAAACATCTTTTATGACCACAATAGTAAGAACCTAGAAATCCATTACAGAAAGAAAAATGGAAAAAGACAAACATGGGATAGCAAATAATATGCTACCAAAAAACCAATGGGCCAATGAAGAAATCTAACAGAAAATCAGAAAATACCTTGAGACAAATGAAAATAAAAGCACAGTTTTCCCATATGTACGGAATGCAGCCAAAACAGTTCTAAGAAGGAAGTTTATAGCAATATAGGCCTACCTTAAGAAATAAGAAAAATCTCAAAATGACCTAACCTACCATCTGAAAGAATTTTTTAAAAATAAGCAAAGCCCAAATTCAGTAGAAGGAAGGAAATAACAAAGATCAGAGCTGAACTGAAAACAATATAGGCCAAAAAAAAAAAAAAACGATAAAAATAATCAATGAAACCAAGAGCTAATTTTTGAAAAGATAAACAAAATTTTGTCACAAAAACGGCTCTTGAAGAAAAAAATAGAGAGAGCACTCAAACAAAATAAGAATTGAAAGAGGAGAAATTAGAACTGTACTGCGGAAGTGCAATCACAGGAGAATACGATGAACAGTTACGTGCCAGACAGTTGAACATAGAAGTGGATAAATTCTTAAAAACATACAACCTTCCAGGACTGGATCAGGGAGAAATGATATAAATAGATCAATTTCTAGTATTGAAATTGAACCTGTGATTAAAAAAAAAAACTCCCAACAAGCAAAAGTCCAGGACTAGTTGGATTCACAAAATTCTACCATACTTGGAAAGAAGAGTTAATATCTATCCTTCTCAAGCTAGTCCAAAAAACTGAAAAGGAGGGGATACTTCTAAACTCATTATTTGAGTCCACCATTACCCTGATACCAAAACCAGACAAAGGTATTACAAAAAACAAAATTACAGGCCAATATTTCTGATGAATATAGATGTGAAAAATCCTCAACAAAATATTAGCAAACCAAATTTGACAATATATGGAAAGGATCAAACACCTCAATCAAGTGTAATTTATTCCAGGATGCAAGGGCAATTCAATACCACAAATCAACCAATGTGACATGCTATATTACCAAAACAAAGAAGAGAAATCACATAATCATCTCAATAGATGTAGACAAAGCATTTAGTAAAACTCAGCATTCATTCATGATAAAAATGCTCAACAAAGTGGTTATAGAGGGAACATATCTCAACATAATAAAAGCCATTTATGGCAGATCCACAGCTGACGTCTTTCTCAATGGTGAAAAACAAAAAGCTTTTCCTCTAATATCAGGAACAAGACAAGGATGCTCACTCTCACCACTTCTGTTTAGCATAGCACTGGAAGGTCTAGTCACAGTAATCAGACAAGAAAAGGAAATAAATTGCATCCAAATTGAAAGGGAGACAGTAAAACCATCACTATATGCAGATGACTTGATAATGTATGTAGAAAATCCTAAAGTCCCCACCAAAAAACTATTAGAACTAACAAATGAATTCAGGAGTTTGCAAGATACAAGATTAATATACAGAAATCTGTCCTTTTCTATACATTAATAGTGAACCATCAGAAAAAGAAAACAAGAAAAAGATCTCATTTACAAAGTTATCAAAATGAACAAAATAGCTAGGAATAAGCATAACCAAGGAGATGAAAGACGTATATTCTGAAAACTACAAGACATTGATAAAGGAAATTGAAGATGATACAAAGAAAATGAAAGATATCCCATTTTCATGGATTTAAATAATTAATAATACTAAAATGTCCACATTCCCCAAAGCAGTCTGCAGATTTAATGCAATCCCTATCAAAATATTCATGACATTTTTCACAGAACTAGAACAAATAATCCTAAAATTTGTATGGAATCACAAAAAAGATCCTGACTAGCTAAAGCAATCTTGAGAAAAATTGATAAAACTGGAGGCATCAAGTTCCCAGACTTCAGACCATACTACAAAGCTATAGCAATGAAAACAGTATGATACTGGCAAAAAAAAAAAAAAAAAGAGACACACACACAGATCAATGGAACAGAATAGAGAGCCCAGAAATAAACCCATGCAAATAAATTCACCTATAACAAGAAAGGCAAAAATATACAACGGTAATAAGACAGTCTTTGAGTGGTTGTGGAGTGGCCAAGGCTGTGGCAGCTTGAAACAGGATCTCAGTTCTGCAACCAAGGATTGAATCTAGTTCTTAGTACTACCTTGGCTCTTGTTTGCTTTGAAGAAAGAATTTGACAAAGAGACAAAAAGTAGTGAGATAAGTAAGGTTTTTTAGGAGAGACAATGCATGCAGAGAAAGCACAGGCAGACTCAGAGAAAGAGAAGCAGAAAGACCAAGCTGCATGTTTTGGAGGTGGATTAAATCACTTGTGTGGGGGCAGTTCTTCCAAGTTTTCACTTTCCTCTGGCCAATAATCTTACTTTGCTTCCCACAGCTAATCAGACCAAGGATCCTTCCCATTATGTGTGCATACATTTTAGCCTAGATGGATTTCAGTAGGGAGGGTCTCTGGGAGATTGACAGTGCCTATTATGGGATAATGCCCCCTTCTTTTTTAACCCCTGAGGAGCCTTTCTGCACATTTGCAGTTGAGGAGATCTCTCTGACCTCAAGAATGATGGATGTGGTCTTCTCTCTTTACTCCAGAAGGGCTCGGTTCCTCTATGCTCCTGTCATTAGCTTTTTCCTTGAAATGTCAGGGACAGACAAGTTCCAGTTCACTCAGCTTCACAAATCCCAGCTGCTCAGCCCACAGACCCATTGTCCTCCTACCTCATCTTCAACAAGTGGTGCTGAGAAAACTGGACAGTTGTATACAAAATAATGAAACTAGAACATTTTCTAACACCATATACAAAAATAAATTCAAAATTAATTAAAGATCTAAATGTGAGACTAACAAAAAAGCTCCTATAAGGAAACATGAGCAGTACACTCTTTGACATAAATTTCAGCAATATTTTTTGGATCTGACTTCTCAAGCAAAGGAAGCAAAAACAAAAATAAACAAATGGGATTCAATTAAATTTAAAAGCTTTTGCACAGCAAAGAAAGCCATTAACAAAATTAAAGGACAAATTACTGAATGAGAGAAAATGTTTTCAATTGATATGTCTGACAAGGGGTTAATATCTAAATTACATAAAGAGCTCATAAAGCTCAAAGAAAAAAGGACTTTCTTGGTGATCCAGTGGTTACGACTCCACACTTTCAATGCAGGGGGCAAAGGTTTGATCCCTGGTTGGGGAACAAAGATCCCACATGCCATGTGGTGCAATTGAAAAAAAAAAAACCTCAATTAAGAAAATGGACAGAAGACCTGAATATACAATTTTCCAAAGAAGACATACAGATGGTCAATAGGCACATCAAAGATGCTCATCAGCAAAATGCAAATCAAAACCACAGTGACACCTCACACCAGTTAAAATGGCTATTTTCAAAAAGACAAGAACTAACAAGTGTTGGTGAGAATGTGATAAAAGAGAATCTCGAGCACTATCATTGGGAGTGTAGGTCGGTATAGACCCTGTGAAAAACACTATGGAAATTCCTCAGAAAATTAAAAATAAAACTACCATATAGCCAGCAATTCCACTCCTGGGTGTATATCCAAAGAAAACAAAAATACTAATTCAAAAAGATATATGCACCCCAATGTTCATAGCAGCATTATTTACATAGCAAAGACATGTAAGCAATCAACAGATGTGTGAATAAAGAAGGTGTAGTACATACAGACAGTGGAATACTACTCACCCATGAAAAGAATGAAATATTGTCATTTGCAACAACATGGATGGATTTTGAGGGTGTTATGCTTAGTGAATTAAGTCAAACAGAGTAAGACAAATATTGTGTTTTCAGTTATATGTAGAAACTAAAAAGAATGAATAAAAAAAGAAAAACACCAAACTCACAGAAATCAAACCAGTGGCTACCAGTGGGAAGAGAAGTGGAGAGAGAACCGATGTAGGGGAAGAGGATTAAAAGGTATAAACTACTAGATACAAAATAAATAAGGTACAAGGGTGTAATGTTCAGCACAGTGACTACAGCCAATACTTTATAATAGCTTTAAGTGGCTTATAATCTATGAAAATATTGACTCACTATGCTGTGATATGATTAGGGGTCCAGATCTTGAAATACAGTATACATTCTGCCTTAAACTTCTGTAATATTATAAATCAAATATACCTTAATTTAACAAGATCATTCTCTTCACCATCATACATTCCTTCAGTCATTCAATATTTACTGGTAAACTATTGTGCCTCTGAACTTGTGCTACTGATAGAAAGATAAAAACACCATTACTCTCTTCAGCACTTGCAGTCGGTTGGAAAGCCTAAGATGTAACCTCTTATATTTTCCCTCTAATTTTAATAGAGCTCCTGAATTTAGCTGGTTGCACAGCCCCCAACTGGAGATTCCATTCTCCAGGCTCCTTTGCAGTGAGTTATGGTCATATGTCTAAGTGCTGGCCAATGGGATGTCAGCAGGTGTGATGCTCTCACTTCCTTATAAGGAAGCTGACCACCGTCCACTTCCTGTCTCTTTCCTCTCCTGCAAGCTGGGTTGCAAACATCAAGATTGAGTCCCAGGCTTGGCCTTGTGGACTAGAAAGATGCCCCAGGAAAGGCAGAGCACTGAGATGGACGGGCCCTTGGACCCTCTGCCAGACCCAAACTTCCTTTGGGATGGGGGGCTGACCTCTGATCTTGCTCTGACAAGCCTATGGAGCCTCAGGTGAAGCAGCCGCATGAATATGCTAACACAGGCCCCTGAAGAGACATTGAAATACTGTGATCCTTTCTCTAATAAGTATGCCAGATGTGACGTGAGCTCAAGGGAGAAGCATCAGAGTCAGTGTGCAAGAGATCGGAAGGTTGGAAACTGGCATCAGCCTACAGACCCTCCCCTCCCTCCGTACCCTTCACTCTTGGTCTCCGCACTGTTTCCCCAGGTAAATGTGCTGGTCCACCGCACTAAACACCTGCCACCACTTCTCTCCCTTGGTTCCCTCCAAGGCTGGCATCACTGTCTCTGTGAGGCTGAGCCTGGTATGCCTGCCCAAGGCTGTGTCCTCAGGACCTAGAAGGGCACTGGCATACAGCAGGTGATAAGTATTTTTTGATTGCCTCTATGGGCAGTTACTGCGCATGGTGACCCATCTGTTATGTGGAATGTGATGGTCCAAAGGAAGTTGCTCCAGATCCCCTGGTGAAGCTGAGGAAGACTTCCTGGAGGAGGAGGCTCCATGAAGGGAGATTATTTTCAGGCTGACGAGGGGAGAGGACATTGCAGGTATGGGAACCATGGGGACCAGGGCTCAGAGAGTGAACTCAGTGGGTGACTGAGGACCACTCCGGGGCAGCAGGAGGTGGAAGGAGGGGCTGGGGCAGCAGATGAGGCTCAGAGGAGAGGAGGGAGAGCCTCTGAATTGTGTGACATGAGTGGCCAACACCAGATCTGATGTTAAACATATTATCTGGAGGCTTGTTGGGGGTCTCTGGGCTGATTTGTCAAATAGGACATTTCCCAGAGCAGAGATTGTAAAGCACAGAGGTCACACAGGCTAGGTGACCTCCAAGTGCTCAACCTGGTCAGTGCTGGAACAATTTGAGTTAGTGTCCAGTGCTTAAACATTAAGAACTTTTGCCTAAAATGGGCATTTCTGTATGTTGCTGAGGATCGGGGCTCAGATCCCGTGCGGCGGATCCCCGAACCCCATCCCACATGGTGGCCATCACTGGTGCCAAGGAGTGGACCCCTGCCCCGGGGGGCACACACTCACTGCTGCTCCAGCCCCACCTGGTTCACAGTTTCCTGTCACCGCCTGCCTGAGCGTGTCCTGAGGGCTCACCTTTGCATCAGCTCATACTCACTGAATAGACTCTTGGAAATCTGAGACTCTTCTTGATCTTGAGAAGGTTTGGCCTAGTCAGAGGATAGGGGCAGATAAGCAGTTCATCACATCACAGCACAGCATCCCATTGGGGAAACAGAGCTTGAATCAAGGAGAACCTTGGTTCTGGTTCTGAGTGACTGGGCAGATAATGACCCCAAAGGTGTCCACATGTGATCCCCAGGACCTGTGACTGTGTTTCCTTGCATGGGAATGGGGGGTCTTGCAGATATGATTAAGGGTCCAGATTTTGAAATACAGCGTACATTCTGGATTATCAAGATGGGCCCAATCTAATCCATCAATTCTTAAAATATGATAATGTCCCATTGGTATTAATTCCAGAACATCCTCTGTGACTTGTATCAGGATCAGTGTACTCTAAAGAACACAACCAGTTCTTAGGATGATGCTAAGCCTCAAGCAAGGGACGGGCATGACCAGGATGTGGACAGTACACCAGGAACCTTGGCCCCTCCCCAGTTTCCCCGACGTTCACACTTTCTACTGGCACTGCTGACTGTCTCCTGTGGACCAGGTCCTCCCTGGGTGCTGGGTGTGAGCAGCACAGCGAAGATCAAGTCCTGCAGATGAACCCATGGGTCAGAGATTCCGGGAGGTGGAGCAGGGAAGGGCAGAGGGAGGAAGTCTGCACCATGTGGACTCCAGGAGGGAGGTCACTGTGACTTCATCCCAGACATTATCAGTCGGATTCCCAGGAGACTGGCTGAGTTCTCATCAATGTGACAAACCTCTGCTGCGTCTGTAGCCACAGGCCTCACCCTGGCCTCTCCCTGAGTCTGGGAGAAGCAGCAGCACTATCCTGTGGGCTGGAAGGGGATGGACCTTCCTGAGAGATCTGAGGTCTCGGGGAGCAGGGCATCCTGGATGGTGGGAGGGGAGAGAGTAAGGGTGAGGTGCACCCAGAAACCTGGGAAGAGGAGACACCCTGCGGTAAGGCTGAAGGATTCCTAGAGGGGTGACCCACTGCTTATGGGGTCATTTAAGTAGTTCGCCTCATGTAAGTGACTATGGAAGAGAGAAATAAGAGAGAGAGAGAGAAGGAGAGAGGGATGGGGGGAGAGGTGATTCTGGCTGTCAAGGATGCGAAGGGCATGCTGACAAGGTTGAGAAATGTCAGCTCTCCCTTGAGTATAAATTAAGGATCATCTCAAGTGAGTGGACTCAACTGAAGGAGACTCTTTCCTTCCAGACGACAGGCAGGAGGCAGGAGATGTGAAGAAATGAAAGGAATGTTCTGACTCAGTGTTAATGGCCCAAAGACATGTGTGAAAGGTAAGATTATAAAATCAATTTTAATCTAAAAGAGAAAAAATACAATGGTATTATTTTTACATTCTTATTATATCCCATTCCTATTGCTCTTCTAAAGTCTAGACTTAAGAATTAGGAACGAAGGGATAAGAAATATGGGTTGAGGCAGCCAGGAGAGGGGAAAAAATGCACATTAACATGAAGAAATATTTGACTTCAGGGTCCTAGGTATGAGAAAGCATGTGATAAAGGCCTTTAAAATCTAGTGCTTCATTCACAAATGCCCTGAAATACAGCATGACAAATTTCAAAATTATTTCTGCACCCTTCACCGAAAAGTCCATCCTGTGAATGTGAAGTTAATAACCACAGTGTTCATGAAGCATCTCCTGGGTGACAGGCCTTATGCTAAAGGGCTTAGATGGATTATCTCCCTGATCCTCTCCTAGTGAGGTAAGTTCTTCAATCATCCACACTTACAATGAGGAAGCTGAGGCCAGAGAGATTACAGAGTTGGTCACACATCCAGGAAGGGGTAGAACCAGTTTTCCCACACAAGTGTGTTCCATTCCCAGTTGGTGGGCCCTTGGCACCCAGGATGCAGCATGGTGTCGGGGGTGCCACAAAGGACACATGGTCCACGAAAATAATGACAACATGCAAGAGTCCTGCCTGACACAAGGTTTAGATTTATATTGAGTTCCTTTAAAAATTACAAGTTACCCACTATTGGAACTGATCACAGTTGTTCCCCCCCACCCCGCCTCTGTTGAACATAAGATGAAATACATGCCTGTTTGTAGGGCCATTATATGAAAAACACAATTTTAAACCCTGGCTCATGTCAGCACAATGAGATATTCACCCCACTAGAGACAGAAAAGGGGATAGCAGACCCCCATTCCCAGACTCCTCTGCATTTGAGGTGTAGGCTTCTTGACAGGAATGACTCAAATGTTTTAAATAGTTCTCCCATCCCTCCCTCTACCCTCTCTCTGTTGATACATCTGGATTTAATACATAGACAAGTGTGTGCCAGAATCCCACTATGTGCTGTATCATAGCTTAGAGGAAGTTTCCTTGGCTGACATCCACATAGCTCCCTACACTGACTTCTGGTTCCCTCTGCACACAGGCACAGAGGGCTAGGTCAGCCCCTCTCCAGTCTTGGATACATCTCTTCTTGCTGGAGGAGGTACTGGCTGAAAAAGAATCAGTGTGTCTGTCCCCAACCTGCTTATGTCAGTTGTATCTGTTATTGAGTATAGATATTTTAATAAACCATCATAAGTGAATAAGATAACAGGCAAAATAGGGTTGCTCTTTCTATTAAACCTGAACTGGAAGCCTTAGGTTTACTTAATAAACAGAAGTGCTTTAAAATGTCTTTTTGAATTAAGTATGGATGAAGCCACTGTAGAGAAGTGGGTAAAACTCTGAAGGATTTTGTACTGAGATTGTAAGTTTCATCATCTTATTTAAAACAACAAAAGTCCTAGAAATAACTCCTGAAAATTATATTATTGCTGCAGAGAAGAGCCAATTCTGAGTATACATTCAAACTGTTTCTTTGACTAGCTTTTCATTGCTTTTGTTATTATAATTACACATAATGGTCTGCCTCAGAGAATCCTGCCCCTCTGCCTGACTATTAAGCTAAAGCACTTTTTGTTCAGGACCCTGTCCACCTGTAGATGGCAGGAAGGAAGAAATTAAAACTAAAATGTCTCCTTCTGGAGGCTTGCCATTCTAGGAGATATTTACAAAACTAATGGACATTTTACTTGGTTTCCCCACCTCCCCCTCTTCTATAAAAGAATCTGGCATGCACACTCTGATAAGATGGTAATTTTGAGACATTACTCTGCCATCTTCTCAGTCAGTTGGCTTCCCTGAATAAAGTTTAATCCTTAGAAAATGGAGTGTTTTGCCTTAGAAAATGGAGTATTTTCTGCCATATCAATAAACAAGGATGTCACACTCATCAATGATTCCAGCCCTTCAAATGTGAAGTCCTGAGCCCTAAGAGCACTCAGGAAGGAGAAGAGGATCTGCAATCTGGCAGCACTCAGGCTACAGCCATTTCCTATGGTGAGCCCAAGGGAGCTCAGGATGTGAAAATCACAATATACCAGCCCCAAGATAGCTGAGATGCATATGAAAGGAATGATTTTGGTGAGCCCAGACTCTCTCATCTTTTCATACATAGAGAGCACAAAGTTCCTTATCTTGAGATATCTGGTTTTCTTTAATTAACAAAAATACTTTTGATGTTCAGACTACTTGCCCTTTGTTGCGAACTTTGTGCTACAATCCATGGGGTCACAGAGTCAGACACAACTTAGTGACTGAACAACAGCAATATGACCTGACTCTTCCCTCCTCACCTCCTTGGAGCAGTTCTCTTGGGAAAACATCACTGAGATGTTTTCCTAAAAATTCCCACTGAATAAAACATAACTCTCAGCTTTTAGGTTGTGACTATCTTTTTTAAGTCAACAGTCTCAAGATCTCACTCCAATTCATTGGCCTGCCATGCGGCAAGCAGACTTGGTAACATAGCTGTGCTGAAGTTATGAAAAGGAAGCCAAACTCCAGCTATCAAAACCCATACTCAAAATATTGGCAAACAACTGGACATTCACATACTTTATATTAAGAATATTTTCAAGAGATAAGATCTTTTTTATTATGGTTCTACATCTTACCCCCAACCTTTACTCAGATAACCACATCAACTAAAGAGCTCTCTACTCTGCTCATAAGCAGGAGAGAGAAAGCCAGCCTTCCTTTGGGGAACTGGGATTTTTCTTTTATGCTCTGATTCACAGCTCACTCTGCTTGACACTGATTCCTTCAACACCTATGCCCTCACTTTCTCCGCCTTCCCCATCGCTGGCTTCCATTCCCTCTGTTCCCACATGTTTCAAAACTTATATTCCCTTCACCTGAGGGAAGCTGCTGCCTCCATCTTCCCCCCTTCCATCCCCCACTGTCTTGAGACGCTGCCTATGCATTGGCTGAGTGTCAGGCCATTTAAAGATGCCATTTATGTGAAAGTTCAGCCTTGTACCATCACATCCAATATTTTTTACATGGTAACATCAACCAGAACTGTGAGCATGCTGTCAGAGAAAGGGCACTACAGCTAGATCAAGTGAAGAAGTTGTACACACAGCCCCACACAGTGGCTCACATTCCAGAAAACATAGTCAACAAACTGGATCGTTTCATACCCAAAACGCTCCTCCCGGGGGAAGCCCTGGATCTCTGTGGATTGTGATGAGATATAGATGGAGGGGCCTCTGAGTCTTGTCTGGCTGTGAAAGAAGCTGGAGTAGGCGTGGTACAGCCCCTGACTTTCTATGAGACCTCCCTTCCCAGGGGACATTTCCTTCTTTGTGGGTCTCACTTCCCAGTGTGGAAACCAGAGGTCGGTTTCCCAGCCTTCCTTGTAGCAAGGCCCAGTCACATGACCCAGACTCACCAATCTGAAGCCTCACATGAGCTTCCACTCCAGAAGAGAGAAGATGGAGCTGCTGGAATGCATGAAGGCAGTGTAGCAGGCAGGGACCCTGGACTCAGCAGGGAGAGATGGAGCAATGAGGTCCAGCTCCCAGGGCCAGGGGTGGCTGTGAGGTCTGGCTGGGTGACCCTAGTGTGGAGCGGGCATTTGTTCCCCATGAAGGGCCTCAAAACCTATTGATGTCCACCGGTGGCCACCCACCAGGCTGCTTCACCTGGGGCAGGTTGGAAATATGCAGGCCCAGACCCACAAGACCTACTGGGCCAGAGTTTCTTCTAACAAGGTCCCAGGAGATGTACACGCACATTAAGCTTAGAAATGCCAAAACATGCTTACTCCTTTTCTACTTAACCCAGCTGCAGGGGTTCTTGTCCTTACAGTTACTAACCTTGATCATATAGAAGTCCTGGGAGGATTTAACCAGGTAGTGAGCTAATCTGGTTTATCCTTTAAATGACTGTCCTACCGCTGGGCTCCAGAGGGGCAGGAGGGGAGGCCAGGCCAGGAGGCCATAACTTGTCCAGAAAAAATGCATTTTGTCACAAGATAGACATGCACATTCCCTGTGCAAAGACACACACCTGCAAAGTTAAGACAGGCACACATATCATTGATGCTCACAGAAAGAGACTCCCATGTACAAATTCAGAAACATTCCTATTTATACAGAGAATACAGACCCACAAGACATGGCAGGGGGATGGGGAATACTGGCCCCAAAGCTGCTTTTTTCTTGTATCCCTAGAACCATAGGAAGTGACCAAGGCTGCCTGACTTTGCTTCTCTCCTACTGCCAAAAACCTTGCAACTGAATTAAATATCCATTAGCCCCAGAAGCCTGGTTTGTGAGACTGGCTCCTGTGATGAGAAGTCACAGCTCCAGGCCAAATGAGATGCTGTGCCTGTGGTCTTCCTTCTGCCAGGGAGAATCACTCAGTTTAGCTCCCCAAGGCTGCGCCTCAGTATGGACCAGATGCTCCCCTGTTGAACCCCAGGCAGTGTGTGTGCTGGCAGTGGGCACCTTTGCCCTCCACAAGCAGAGTGAGTCTGTCATGGGCTATGATGGTTTGGTGATGTGGTGTGTGTATCATTTGTGCATCATCCAGGCTTTCTGACATAGAGACACTAAGAACATCAGCTTCTGCCCATGATCAGTTATGAACACTATATCCAGTCCAAGTTTATCCCACTAACCAATTACAAGGGAAGTGAATCAGATTTAAGAGATAGTAATTCTGTAGTGTGTTGCATTTTAAATTATAATTCTATGAAATCTAATTATGTCTAGACTAAAATAAATTTAATTTTGATTCTTGAATTAAATTTCCTACGCTGTTATGAAGAATGCTCCCTTTCTTTTTTTGTTTTTTGGCCACACCACGTGGCATGTGGGATCTTAGTTCTCTGACCAAGGATCAAACCTGTGCTATCTGCACTGGAAGCACAGAGTCTTAACCACTGAACCACCAGGGGTATCTAGGATGCAACATTTATGAAGGCCATCTGTCTCAGTCATTGAAGAGTGACTGCACAGCACCACCAGAAGCTTCTAGCGTCTCTTGGAGTCTCAGGGTCCTGTGGTGTGATCCTGGGGGAATGTTATATCCAACTCGGGCTGTCTGTTTTCATCAGATATCACCATTGTCACTGTTATCACCTTCACCAACATTATTATCATCAACATCACAAGCACCATCGCCAACACAGCAGTCGCTGAATATGGTGCTCATGTGTACAGGCTCTGCTCTAAGTGCTTTCAATCTACTACCCCTTTATCATCATCACAAACTTATAAAGCAGTATTGTCACCATCCCCATGGGAATGATGAAGATGTTGAGACTCAGAGAGGTTAAGAGACTCACCTAATGTTGAACAGAGCTGTTCGCAGAGGCTGGACTCAGACCCAGCAGCCCAGCCCCACGCCCATGCTCTTACTCCTACTCCATGCAGCGCAACACACCCTCTATCTCTCTGGGCAGTCTTTGTTGCTCATCATTGGGATTTTGTCCTCACTCCGCTGTTCCCAGAATATCCCTCCCTCCCCTCAAGACTTTGTCAACATGCTCATCCTCCAGGCTCCCCTGTGGGCCACCTCCTCGTGAAGGCCCTTCTAGCATCTCCTTACCTCAGCTCCAGATGCTCAGAGCACTGCCACTGTCCCCTCCTGAGACTGACCACCTGCAGCACCGACCTGAGGGTCACAGTTGGGTAGACACACCCAGCCTACTGCCCTAAGTGTTTCTCAGGGTGTCTGGGGACAGTGCATTGTGAGTCCTGACGGTGGGCTTTAAGGCACAGAGTTAGGAAGGAAGAGGAGGTATTTATTACCTGAAACCCCTGGTCTCTCAACATCCTCACGTCACACCCCACAGAAAAGACACGATCGTGCATCATTCTGGTGTGACGTGCGTCTGCCTTTCCCCCTCTGGCCTCGAGCCCCCAGCTCTGGATTTGAGCATGTTATGTGGGCAATTGAGAGATACTGAATTTCAATGAAATGAGATTGAAGCAGACAAACCTGTCTTCCCCCACAAGGTGACTCACTGACACCTCTTAACAAAGGAGAACTCACCCTCTCTCTGATCTGTCTGCTGGAGACACCTTTATCTTTTCTTATAGAGAATCTGGCTTCTACACCTACACAATTTTCCCGATGTAACAAGATCAGGACGTGGAATCAGAACAGCTCTGTGTAATAGACCCAGACTGGGCTTCCCAATGACAGCTGACAAGAGCAAACCAGCCTCCTGGTGAGCATGTCCACTTTCTAGGCAGCCCATGAAGGAGTGGCCTCTGTCATTGCCCCTCTGAGACCCCATCTGCCCTGGCCAGTGTGCAAATGAGAAGACCAGCATTAAAGATGCTCACTCAGTGCTGGTCCTGCTTGGCGAATTCTAATCACAGGACCAGTTCACTCAGTCCTCATGACGTGGGAAGGTTTATCCTCAGTTTGCAGATGAGGAAGCTGAGGCAGAGTGGCCCATTCTCTGGTCCAAGGACACGTCCTACTGAGCACAGGACCAAGGCTGTCAGCATCATTATCGTGATCCTTTCCACAGTCATAAGCATCCTCATCATCAATATCCACACTGTGGTCATCACTCCCCCTCCCTTCTTCCTTTTATCTTAATGAGCGTCTTCTTTCTCATGAGACTGATTTCTCTGAGAAAGTGGAGTCATTTTTTCCCTTGGGATTTGGCTTGACTTGTTTCTCTACAAATAAACAACTTTTTCAAATTTTATATTATTCAGATACATGCAAAGTAAATATTCAGATATTATTAAATTAAAAGTAACAATCATTTACAGAATAAGAAGAGAAAAATTAATAATTCACATTCACTAGTAATATTTTGATGGTTCTCCTTCTTTGTTTTTAGGCAAAGATAAGTAAAACTTTTCTTTCGCCAAACAGGATAATACAGTACATGGCATTTCATAGCCATCTGCTTCCACTGGACAATATATTGTAACATTTCATGCCCACTCTCATCCATCTACCTGTGCTTCATGATACGAAGCCCTCACAGGTGACACCAGCTAGCCTCTGTCACTCTGCTACTGGTCCTCGTCACTGCTGTGGGGCAAGCCTCTGTCCCTCCCATGCCCCTCTTCCCATAGGAATCCCACTTGTTCATCGTTATCAGTTTCTGACCTGCCTTCTCCAGGAGACCCCCTCACCCACATGTTCTCTGAGGTCCCCATCCTCACATTCCTGTCTCATAATGGATTGCGCTCACAAACTTGTCACATTTCCTGAGAAATTACTCACTCCAGATCCTGGGTCAGTATTGGAGACACAGAGACAAGCCCAGCTGACTTTTCTTGAGCACTGACAGGCGGCAGGAATTTACCATTTACTTGTCTGGTCTCCTTAATCCCAAGCCCCAAGAAGTACGCTCTATTATGACTCTGATTTTGAGAGAGAGGAGATGAAGAAGAAGCTGCACAAATGAAAAGCCAGGCTCCACCCCAGGTCATCAGAATCCAGAGCTGATCCCTGAGCCCTTTGTTAGTCCATGGGCCCTGCCTATGAAGGGGGCTTCCTGCATCAGTGAACTCTCCACCTCCTCAGTCCCATGTCCTGAAAAAGGCCAGGCAGAGCCTGAAGAGCTCTAGACAGCTAGAACTCGTTTGGTTATAAGTGACAGAAAACCCAACTCTCACCAGCTTTAGATAAATTGAGGGTTTCAGATTCAAGCTCCACAGTGTAGGGCTACACCTGGCCTCTCCAAGGCTGGATTCAGACCCAGTGATGCTATTAGGGTCCCTCTTTCCCTCTCTCTCATTTTTTCTTCCGGATCAACTTCATTCTCAGATATGCTTTCCCTGATGGATGCAAAATGGCTGCAGCAGCTCCAGACCTCACACTCTGTCAGCTTCAAGTCCAATGGGAGGACACCTGCCTCTGTCCTGTAATTCTCACTAGTGGAATCTGAGAGGAGTGGGGTGTCTCCTCTGATAGAAGCTTTAGAAACCAGCATGTCATTCTCTTTCCCCTGCCACAGTGAATAACAGTGTTCCAGATAGAAGCTGCCTCAGTAGCCAGGGTCCTGGAGTGACAATGATATGGACCAAACCCATAGCCAAGACAAGATGGACTTGAAGCCTGAGCAAGATTTAGCCTCTATCTTTGTAAATACTAAATCTGGGGTTGTTATGCTGTTCATGTTTATTTCGTCTCTGGGGTGGTTCTCTTCTCTAATAAAGTCTCTCTGGCTGCTTGCCCTCCTGGCTGCAGTCTAAAGCACCAAACAGGGCTGCAGACGCTGGTCAGGAGCAGGCAACAAGCTCGTTTACCCTACTGAACTGAAGAAATGATCTGGTTCCCATCAGTTCTCCTTGTGAGCTTGGGGCTTTATGAAATCTTCCCTGGATAAAGTGGCTAAAAGCCTGCCTTCAACCGACACAGGAAGGAAACAAATGCCCTTCACCAGTTTTCAAAAATTTATTTTCTCTACAATTATGGAAAAATAAGGCACGCAATTGTGGAAAAAATAAGGCACTGGCTGTTAGAATGTTCCCTGAAGTCAGAAAGGTCCACGACTCCAATTTAGCCTTTGCTCATCTGGGGACTCATTTGGAGCTCCATTGAGCCGGAGGCATCATGCCTCACAAACCCGCCTCTCCTCACTCCCCAGGATGTGGTCCCTGCAGAGGAAGGATATGCTATCACTGGAGCTTCCTACACTCAGCCTGCAGGTGCCTCCTGCTGCAGCCTGATCCATTCCCATCCGCCCTCCTCCTTGACGGGATTTTCATTTCTGAAAATTAGTTCAGTAAATGTATCTGTTTGTGTGTATGGGTGTGTGTGTGACTAAAACATTCACTGAAATGTTGTTTATAAACAAATAAAACCAGCAACCACAGAAGTGTGCCCACATTGAGACAGGTTAAATACCATTTTTTCATTGTTTACAGGGAACCTGTGTGGCAGCTTCTGTGGAAAACAGTATGGAGGTTCCTCAAAAAGCTAAAAATAGAACCAGCATGTGACCTCCCAATTCCACTTGTAGGTATATATCTGAAAAATACCACTTTGAAAATATACAGGCAACCCCAGTGTTCACAGCAGCATTATTTACAAAAGTCAAGCTATGGAAGCCACCTAAGTGTCCATCAACAGGTGAATGAATAAAGATGTGGTATACATATGCATATATACATACATCTTAATCATAAAAAATAATGAAACTTGGCCATTTGCAACAACATAGACAGGCTTGAAGCACATTATACTAAGTGAAATAAATCAGACAGAGAAAGATAAATACTGTATGATATCACTTATGTGTGGAATACACAATCTACTATATAATACAACATACTAGTAAATAGAAAAGAAGCCGACTCACAGATACAGAGAACAAACTAGTGGTTACCAGGGAGGACAGAAGAGGGAAGAGGCACTGTTTAAGTTTTGGGGGAGTAAGAGGAACCAAATATTAGGTATAAAATAAGCTACAAGAGTATACTGTACAACACAGGGAGTACAGCCAATATTCTATAATAACTATAAATGTATAACCTTTCATAATTGTGAATCAGGATATTGTATACTTGTAACATAATATTGTACATGGTTCATAGCTGCTCAGTCATATCCAACTCTTTGAAACTCCATGGATAGGAGCCTACCAGGCTCCTTTCTCCATGAGGATTCCCCAGGCAAGAATACTAGCAAGGATGCCTAACACTGGAGTTGTTCAAGAGTCAACTGTAGTGAAAATACAATTCTTCAAACAAGATAATTGCAGATGTTTTACATGCAAAATGTAGCTGCACACACACATTAACTCACAGAATGGTGTGGGCAACACATCTCAGGGAGAAGCAGGAACTTAAATATGTGTGAGAAACCGCCTCTCCTTCAGTTCTTTCTGGAACTGCAATTTGCGCCCATCTGGGGACAAGGTGGAAAGTTTAAGGTTGATCCCATGAGAGACTGTGCTGTTGTTCCCAGTTCTTCATCTGCTCTTGTATGCTCACCTGTTCTCTTGACTTTGGGTTTAAACATGTGACTTGCTCTGCCCACTAGATGGAGGGAGAAGGGCAATGGGGCAATTCTAAGCCGGACTCCAGAGCCTTCTGATATGGAATTCCCTCTTACTTCTCTTCTCTTGTGGGGAGAAGAGTATGCCTAGGCTCACCCATCAGTCCCAAAGGGGATAAGAGATGATAGGACCAGAGACTCCTTGGCCACATTTAGCCCAGTCCTGGCAGTCCCCTGCCCTCTGCTGACCCATGAGTGAGCCCTGAGACCAGTCAGCCTACCTGAGCCAACCCTCAGCAGGTCTGTATGTGAGAACATGCTGTTTAGGCATTACGTTTCAGGATGATTCTGATCCCATCCCAATTCTGATCACCAGGGATGTTGGGGTCTTCCTGTCCTACGAGAGATGGCCTCCTCCCCCACTGAAGCAGCAATCCCCCAAAACAGGTGGGAGCAGACTCTTCTCTATTGTATCTGTTGAAGATACCAGGTATTTACAGGCTTAATTGCTTTTTATCCACTTAGGGAATTTATGACTCATATAAGAAACACATAATTATTCATAATTATTGCTTATGAAGGTTTTATGGTTGTGTTATGCGGGGGGGGGGGGGGATCTATCTTTGCTCAGAAGTTAGTAGAAAAAATGTCCTCAAACAAGCCTCCTGAACAGCAATTTTGTGCGTGCTCATTCCTGCTGGGTGGTGGCGCTGTAAGCAGCCTTTACCTTCAGAACTCCAGGCACATCAGGAAGACCCTCAGTGAGGACGGTCTGATGAAACTGGTATCACCTGTGTGGAGTCATCCTATCCCCAGGGAAGAGATTTCTAATCATCACAAGCAGTTCTGAATTCGGAGATGTAGGCCCCAGGTGGCAAAGTCCTTGCACATTTCAGGGGACTGATAGACATGCTTTAAACTTATTTTGGTCACCCCAGGAAGAGGGGCAAGACTGCCGGGATCCAGAATTGCCACATCTCCTCCCGGGGTGGGCAGTGGGAGCTGTGAGGTCTGAGTCCAGTGGGGGAAAAAGCAGGTCTGTGCTGTGAGTGGAGCAGAGGGGGGACAGGTGCACAGCTGGCCGCATCCGGAGGAGACTGGGTGGTTTTGCAGGACTGTCTTACCCGCAGCCCTCCACACCCTCCTTGGCATGGGCAGACCCACTGCCCCTGTTGCCCATCCAACTGGGGTTACGTTTCAGTCCATAGTAGACTGAGCCCCCCACAGTTCAGAGAAGGGTCCACATGGTGGGACCGAGAGATGCTGCCCATTTCCTGCTGGTCCAGGAGGCCAGGATCTGAGGTCTGACCTGCAGATCAAGGAGGAGCCGCCCGCCGGGCTTCACAGGGCTTCACTACCTCCTTCCCAGCTCAGGTGGGCAGACAGCACAAGGGTGGCTGAGAGCCACCCGCAGTGATCCTCCGGCTGCAGCCCCTTGTGGCCGTGGCCCAGAGGGACTCGTGCTTCCAGGGAGATGCCCACAGCATTACCTGATGTTGACGAATTCCAAGACTGGGGGAGATCCTGAGCGTGGGGCGACACGCAACACCACAGGATCGAGTCCTGGCGCCCCTTTCTCCGTCCTGCACAAGTCACCTTACCTCCGCATCTCACCGTCCTCACGTGTAGACAGCAGTAATGGTACCTATCCGCTCCTTATAGAGATTAAACATCTGAACCTGCGGAAGGTTTTAGGAGCCACCAAAGGTTTTAGGAGGAGCGTGCATAGGCATCACTACTCCATGCTGGATGGAGTGACTTTGCCCAAATATTGGGGATCCTGCCATGCAGACAGAGGTGGGGCCTCACCTCACAGGCCAGCCTTTCCCCCAGTGTCCTCTGCACCACCCAAGGATACAGGAGCTGCAGCCTCCAGCACAAGGCTCCTGTGGTCAGGTATTCTGAGAATCCTGGCATCACACCAGGTCAACCACACCCTTTGCTGCCCCTTTCAGCGCCTTTCCCACAAGGAAAAGGCTGTGCCCGTGGCTTCTCAGGGGTGACCCTTGCCTTTGCAGAGCATCTCTGCCTGGAGAGGGGCAACACGCGTGCACCGCCTGCCCTGCCGTCCTCTGCCACTAACCGCCTCCTGCCCAGGTCCTTGTAAACGAAGTTACTGTCAAATGGACAAAATGGGAAAAGACCCCTTCCTCCAACCAGGGAAGTGTGAGGAGGCAGCTGGCTCTGTTCACCTCTGATAACAGACAGAAAATCAGCTGGCTTTAGTTTGTCCAGTGTTTACAGCCCAGCCCTGGCCCCTTGTTAGCAATGATGATAACTCCGGGAACATCTCTGACCTGCTCACCTTCTCCCTTCAGACCAAGGAGCTGTCAGGGCTGAGCCAGAAGTTGCCTTCTTGGAACACCTGGACCCCTGCTTCTCTGCCAGGGAGAAGCTTGGTGACAGCTCTCCAGCACGATGCCCATCAAATGAAAGTCTCCTGATAAAATAGGATGGATCTCCCTTCCCAGGTTTTTATCCTGAGAGTAGACACTTAGCCAAAATCTCCAGTTTCAACACTGGAATTTTTGAGTGATGAGTTGTCCTGGTCCTGCAACCAGAGACTCACATCAAAGTTCCCCAGACACTCAGTGCCCCTGCAGAGATCACTCCACACTGCAGATGCTGTGCTCGAAACAGCCACCTTCATGGTACAGGGACTTCCTGTACTGTGAGGACCAACCACGCTGCCTGGGACCAACACACCAGGAGGGAAGCCCATGCTCCCGTCCACCTCCAGAAACTTCCTGGTTTGACATTTTCATCCCAAGATCTTCACTTAGAGGCAATGCTCTCTGAGGGCAGTGTTCAGTTGACATAGGCTGGGGTTGTTGGTGGGGTATTTTTCTGGGAAATTTTCTGAATTTTCCAGTTTGCTTTTATTTTCTGCTTTTAACATCTTCACCGAATTGAAATGAAGTTGGCAAAAAATGAAGGGCACTTACTGATAGTTCTGGACATATGTGTATCCATGTGAAACCATCACCACAGTCACAATAATGAGTGTATTCATCACTCCAAATCTCCTTGTTTCTTTTTGTCACCCCAGCCTTCTGCCTGGCAACCAATGCCCTGCCTACATGCATGATAAAATATTTCCATTTTCTAGAATTCTATATAAATGCGATCCTACTACTTGCACTCATTTTGTCTGGCGTCTTTTACTCAGAATAACTGTTTTGAGATTCATGTGGCTGCATATATCTTAGTTCATCCGTTTCACTGCTGAGTAGTTCCCTGCATGCATGGACCACAAATTGCTTTCTATTCAACTGCTGATGGACGTTTGAGTTACACCCAGCTTTCACTCATTACAAATAAATGTGCTGTGGATATTTGCGCACATGTTTCTGTTTAGACATTTGTTTACATTTCTTACAGGTGAGAATCTAGGAGTGGACGGACTGGGTCATATGTACGAGCATGCTAACTTTTCAAGAAACCATTGTATTATTTTCTGAAAGTGTGCCATTTCGTACTCTTGCCAGTTGTGTGTAAGGTTCTGGTTAATTCACATCCTCAACAGCACTCTGTCCAGTAAGTCTTTTAATGTTTGTCCTTTCTCGTAAGGTGTGCAATAGCATTTTTAAATACCTTTTCGGATTACAACCGACACATTACAAGATAGGCTTGTTGAAACATACCATTCAATGATCTACAGTAAATTCAAAGAGTTGCACAACCATCACTATAATGAAATTTTAGAACATTCCCATCACCCCCCAAAGATCCTATTTGCAGTCACACTCAGTACTTACCCCAGCCTCTAGCAACCAGGAGTATAGCATCTGTCTCTGTGGATCTGCCTTCCTGAATTTCCACATAGATGGAACAGTACCTGAGGAGGGCTTTCCCATCTGGCTTCATTCACTTAGCATCACGTCTTGACGATTCACTCAAGTTGTGTGCATCAGTGCTTGGCTCTTTTACTGCCAATAGGTGTGTCAGTAAACACGTAAAACACATTTTGTCTCTTTCTTCACCACTCAGTGGCTATTGTAATTGTTTGGGGGCTTTGACTACATGTTGAGCTATGAGCAGTTGTGTACAAGTCTTTGTGTACATATCTGCTTTTATTTATCTTGAGTAGACACCTAAGAGAATTGCTGGATTGTATTCATTTTTTAAAATTTATATTCACTGTTTTAAAAAACTGATAAACTATGTTGTGGCATAAATGTTTGATTCCTCTCAAATTTATATTTTGAAATCCTAATGTGCAAGGTGATGTAGTTTGAGATGGAGCCTTTGGTGGAACCCTTATGAATGGCATTAGTGTAGTTATGAAAGAGGTTCAAGAAAGCTCCCTTCCTTTTCCACTCTGTGAGGACACCATGAGAAGAGGGCCATGAACTAGAATCTGGGCTCTCACCACAACAGTGAATCTGCCAGTCCCTAGATCTAGGACTTCCCAGCCTCTGGTTTTGTGATAAATAAATTTCTGTTGCTTATAAGCCACCCGGCCAGTCTAAGGCATTCTATTATAGCAGCCCAAATGGACCAAGACAGACTATTTCCCCAAGTGACTGTACCACGTAACGTTCCTGCTAGCAATGCATGAGGATTAAAGTCATTTCATATGATTCTCTCCTTTATTTCCTCCAGTTTTACTGAGATACAATTGAAATGTAACTTTGTATTAGTTTAGGTATACAACAGAATGACTTGATATATGTATGCATTGCCAGATAATCATCACAGTAAATTTAGTTAAGATTCATCACCTACAAAGTTAAAAATGAGATATGATGAGAACTTTCAAGATTACTCTCTTACATTTTTTCTTAAAAAGAAGATCTGCTTTCTTGGACTTCCTGGTAGTCCAGAGGCTAAGAATCCACCAATGCAGGGGAAACAGTTCAGTCCCTGGTCCTGCAAGATGCCACATGCTGCAGGAAAACTAAGCCCATGAGCCACATGCCCACTAAGCCCATGAGCTACTGAAGAGCACCTAGAGCCTGTGCTCATCAACAAAGAAGCCACCAAAACGAGAAGCCCGCACACCACAACTAGAGAGCAATACCCAGTCACTGCAACTAGAGAAAGCCCAGGCACAGCAAAGAAGACCCAGAACAGCCATAAATCAATTAATTTAAAAATCTCTTATCAACTTCTATGTTTGCAATACGGAATTATTAACTATCATCCCCATACTGTGATTACATCCCCACCACACCTTTCTTCCAGTTTTATTTAACATTTCTTTTATTTTTACAATGTTGTGTTGGTTTCTGCCAACAATAACACAAATCAGCCATAATTATACATACTTCCCCTCCCTCCTTAGCCTAACTTTTTTACTGCCATTCGAGTAGGTGTGAAATTGTATCACACTTTGGAACTTTAATTTTATTTCTCTAATGACTTATAATAATGAGAATCTTATCCTGAACTTAACATATATATGTATGCTGCTGCTGTTAAGTCACTTCAGTTGTGTCCGACTCTGTGCGACCCCATAGACGGCAGCCCACCAGGCTCCCCCGTCCCTGGGATTCTCCAGGCAAGAACACTGGAGTGGATTGCCATTTCCTTCTCCAATGCATGAAAGTGGAAAGTGAAAGTGAAGTCGCTCAGTCATGTCCAACCCTCAGTGACCCCATGGACTGCAGCCTTCCAGGCTCCTCCGTCCATGGGATTTTCCAGGCAAGAGTACTGGAGTAGGGTGCCATTGCCTTTTCCATATATATGTATAACATATATTATATACACACATATCTGTTATTATTGTTGTAGTGTCATTCAAATATTTTGTTCATAATTTATTGGCTTGTTTTAATGTTCCTTGGATATTCTGAATACAAATATGTCTTTGCTTATGTGATTTGTGAATATTTTTCTCTCAGCCTGTAGCTTGTCTTTTTATTTCATTAATGTCATTTTTTCTGGAACAAAAGGATTCATTTTAGTAAATTTGTCACTGTTTTCTAAAGATCATGCTTTTGGTTTTACATCTAATAACTCTTTGCCTAAGTATGGGCATGAATAATTCTCCTACATTTTCTTCTAAGAGTTTTATCATTTTCCATTTTTGCATTTGATCTATAGCCATAATGCTTGGTTTGTTTTTCTGTAAGGCACAAGACTTCCTTATATTTATTTTTTATATTTTGCATATAGATGTCAATCTTTTCAACAATAGTAGCTAAATATACTATTTACTCCACTGAATTAATCTTTCAAACTTGTCAAAAAAAAATAGCTTCTATATTATTGTGGGTCTGTTTCTGGGGTGTACAGTCTCTTCCCCTGATGTAAGTTTCTACATCTCCATCAATACCACACTCTCTCAGTTACTTAAACTTTGTAAGAAATCTTAAAATTGGGTAGGACTTTCCTCCAGCATTTATTCTTTCTCAAAATTATTCTGGCTGTTCTACCTCATCTGCTTTTTCAAATGAATTTTAAAATCATCTTGTTCCCATCTACAATTAATTCCTGCTAAAGTTGTTGCACTGCATTATACATAGAGATTACTTGGGGAAGAACTGATACACTGACTCCTGAGCCTTCATGAACGTGATCGTGGCACGCCTCTTTATTTACTTAGATCTTCTTCAGTTTGTTGCCTCAGTGTTTTGTAGTGTTCACATTACAGACCCTGCATGCAGTTATGACCAACTGTAATTGTATTTTGTGGTTCAGATTTGTATTTCTTGTCCATAGAAACATGATTCATCTTTGCCTATCGATCTGCATACTAAGACCATGTTGGATTCACTTATTAATACTCAACTAATTTTAATGATTATAATTAAATTTTACTAATTTAATTTATTATTAATTTAATTTAATGTTCTAATTAATTTTAATAATTTTAAATTAAGTTAATTTAATTTATTGATTTAATTTCATATTTGAATTGAGTAATTAATTTTAATTTAATTGATTAATCTTAATTAATTAAAAGAGTTTTCCTTTTTCTTTTGGTAGATTTGTTGAAATTTTCTTCATAGAAAATCATGTTGTCTACAAATGGAGGCATTTATTTTGTTTCAACATATATGATTTTTATTACTTTCTTGTCCAGTGCCCTCCCTATGACATCCAGACAATGTTTGATTGTGCTGGCTGTGCTCCAGTCTAGAGGGGATATCCAGTCTTACACCACTAGGCATAACTTAGATGTGTGTGTGTGTGTGTGTGTGTGTGTGTGTGTGTGTGTGTGTGATGATCTCTATCCAGTTAAAGAAAGCAAGGGAATTAAAGTTAAAGAGAAATCAAGGGAATTCCAGAAAAACATGTACTTCTGCTTCATTGACTATGCTGAAGCCTTTGACTGTGTGGATCACAACAAACCGGAAAATTCTTAAAGAGATGGGGATACCAGACTACCTTACCTGTCTCCTGAGAAACCTGTATGCAGATTGAGAAGCAACAGTTAGAACCTTGTATGGAACAACTGACTGGTTCAAAATTTGGAAAAGAGTATGACAAAGCAGTTTATTGTCACCTTGTTTATTTAACTTATATGCAGAGTACATCATGAAAATGCCAGTCTGGATGAATCACAAGCTGGAATCAAGATTGCCAGGAAAAATATCAACAACCTCAGATATGCAGATGATACCATTCTAATGGCAGAAAGTGAAGAGGAACTAAAGAGCCTCTTGATGAGGGTGAAGGAAGAGAGTAAAATGCTAGCTTAAAACTTAACATTCGAAAAACAAAGATCATGGCAGCCAGTCCCATCACTTCATGGCAAATAGATGGGGAAACAATAGAAACCGTGACAGAATTTATTTTCTTGGGCTCCAAAATCACCGTGGATGGTGACTGCAGCCATGAAATTAAAAGACACTTGCTCCTTGGAAGAAAATCTATGACAAACCTAGATAGCCTATTAAAAAGCTGAGACACCATTTTGCCCACAAAGGTTCATGTAGTCAAAGCTATGGCTTTTCCAGCAGTCATATACAGATGTGAGAGCTAGTCTGTAAAGAAGGCTGAGTGCTGAAGAATTGACACTTTTGAACTGTGGTGCTGGAGAAGACTCTTGAGAGTCCCTTGGACTGCAAGGAGGTCAAACCAGTCAATTCTAAAGGAAATCAACCTCGGATATTCATTGGAAGGACGGTTGCTGAAGGTCCAATACTTTGGCCACCTGATGCAAAAAGCTGACTCATTGGAAAAGATCCTGATGTTGGGAAAGATTGAAGGTAAAAGGAGAAGGAGGAGGCAGAGGATGAGATGGTAGGATGGCATCACCAACTCAGTGGGCATGAATTTGAGCAAACTCCAGGAGATTGTAAAGATCAGGGAAGCCTTCTATGTGCAGTCCATGGAGACGCAAAGAGTCAAATGTTACTTGGCAACTGAATAACAACTAATCCTTGTTTGCTGAGAGTTTTTGTCATGTAAATATATTTAATTTTGTCAAATGTTCTTTCTGTGTTTTTGATATAATCATGTGTTTTGTTTTTTTGGAATCCATTAATATGAAGCATGGTGTAATTGATATTGAACCAGGAATACATGCCTACATATATCCACACACTTCTTTATGTTATGTTAAATTTTTATGTTTTTCATGATTCCATTCTTTTTAATATTTACATGATGATTTTATGTATATGTACATAAGGGATATTGTCCTCTAGTTTTCTTATCATGTGATTCAAGATTGCTGGAAAAATATCAACAACCTCAGATATGCAGATGATACCACTCTAATGGCAGAAAGTGATATCGTGACTCTGGTATCAGGGTGGAAGTGCTGGCCTCTAAAGCTTGTTGCTAAGGGTTTTTCAGAAGGGACTGTGCACAACTGATATCTTTTCTTTAAATGGTTGGTGTTTTTCCTTAGTGAAGTCTACTTTGATATGAATATAGGTTTTCTAGCTTTCATTTCGGAGAAGGCACTGGCGACCCACTCCAGTACTCTTGCCTGGAAACTCCCATGGACGGAGGAGCCTGGTAGGCTGCAGTCCATGGGGTCGTGAAGAGTCAGACACGACTGAGCGACTTCACTTTCACTTTTCACTTTCATGCATTGGAGAAGGAAATGGCAACCCACTCCAGTGTTCTTGCCTGGAGAATCCCAGGGACGGGGGAGCCTGGTGGGCTGCCATCTATGGGGTCGCACAGAGTCAGCCACGACTGATGTGACTTAGCAGCAGCAGCAGCAGCAGCAGCTTTCATTTGATTAGCATTGCACAGTATGTCTTTTTCATAATTTTATCTTTCCCAGAATGATGTATTTAAAATGGGTTTCTTATAGACAGTAACCTACATGGGTTACTGTGTTTGGGTTTTGTTTGGGTTTTGTTTTTACTTTTTGTAATATTCTGACAACAATTGACTAGTGTGTCTAGACCAGGGTTTCTCAAGTTTTGGTTTCTTTCTATAACGGGACAGATGCTAAGTAATTTTCACTTTGGGCCACAGGGGTTCTGCTGCAGCTCTTCCATTCTTCAGTTTCAGCACAAAAGCACCACAGACAATACACAGATAATGGTAAAATCTCTATTCCAATAAACCTATATTTACAAAAGCAGGTGGCAAACTGAATTTGGCCCAAAGGCTGTGGTTTGCTGAACCCTATTTTAGACTGTTTATAGTTAACATAATTATTGATGTTTTAATTATATCTAATTATTTATTATCTTTTTCTGTTTGCTGCCTCTGTTCTTAATTCCTCTCTGTCCCTTTTCTGACTTCCTTTTATAACATTTAATTTTTTTTAGTATTCTATTTCAATTTATCTGTTGATTTTTTAATATATCCCTTGTATAATTCTCTGTGTGTGTATGTGTGTGTCCTGGGGGTTAAAATTCATATATTTTACCTTTGCACAATCTACCTAACACTGATATTTTATGATTTCACATGGGACACAGGGATGGTAGTGATCTGGGTCACCTTACCTCCCCATGCTACGCTACAGGTGTCCTGTGCATTACACCCACATTCCTTATAAACCCCGTCAGACAGTGATACACTCGCTGTCAAGCATCCTTGTTGGAAGCAGGACATGTTGCACTAGGTGATAGAAACAGGCATGAACAAGCCATTAGTGGGAGGCTCCATGTCCTTCTGGGTAAGATGGGTTCTGGGTGAGGTTTTCTGTGGCTCCAGGTGTCGAAGCCTCCAGGTTCCCCTCGTGCCTTTGTCTGGCACGCCCCAGACTGGACTTCCCCGTAGGCTCGTCTACAGAGCCACTGGGCCCTGCAGCTCTTTCAGCCATAATCATGCTTATTACACAAGTGCCAAGTGGTTGTATGTCTAGGGGAGGAAAGCGGTCTACAATCATATGATGAAATCTCTCTATTAGTGGCTGAGCCCTGGGCTATGACCTCCCCACATCTTCTCCAGAAGGATCAGTTCATCTCCCCCATCAGGTCAGACAAAAGCGGGAAGGCTTGCAGTGGGGCAACCCCTCCTCCAAGCTGGGACAGTCTTCAGGACTGAGCTCTGGCACACTCCCACCTGGAGGCAGCCTTTGCTCCAGAGAAGACTCTGGGCACCTTCGCAGGGACTTATCTCCCCTTCCTCTGCCTTGGCCACAGGGATCTTTCCTGGGTCTTCCCGGGGAGAACCTGGTGGGACTCCTGGAGGTAAAACCTAGGACGGTGTGGGCGTCCCCCGACACTGTGGCCAATAGAAGCTTCTGGCCCTCACACGAGTCCTCATCAAAGTGTTCCTGCCAGCTCACCTCCCCAGCTGCTCCTGCTCCAGGTGAGTAGCTCCTGGCCTGCCCCTCTACATCCTTTGTCTCTCTGGATTTTGATGTGGTTGTTTGTCTGCTCCTCACTTCTCAATGCCACCAAGCAAAGTTGATTTTAGTTTGTTCAGCTTTTCCTGGTTTTATGGATGAAAGTGAACTCTCCAAAGCTCTGTAACGTCAAAGCTGAAACAAGGAGTTTCATGTTTTAAAGAATGAAAAGAGAAAAGCAGCCGACTCTAAGGACCCAGATACTCACCATTTCTGCTGCTCCTCCCTCCCTTGTGAAGTCATGAGCCTCCTCTGGTCTCTTTCTCTGCTCCTGGGGAGCTGCCTTAAGTTTCTTTCCCAGCAGGTTGGCTGGCAACACATCTGGTGTCCTGCTTCTGAGAATGTCTCAGCATCACCTTTATTGATGGATGTTTTCACTGGAGATAGGACTCTGGTGAACTCCACTTTTTTGAGCCCTGAAATCACTGACTGTTCTACTATCATCTAATTTTATGCTTTCTGATGAAAACTGTGAAGACATTCTACACAATGACACACACAGAGGGGAAGAGCAATTGGAATGTCTTCACAGTTATTTCAAGGTTATTCTTGTGTTTGCTTTCAGCAGTTTGATTCTGATATATGTAAGCATGACTTTCTCTGAATGTGTCCTATTTGGGGCTCACTTGGTTTCTTAAATATGTTGCTTTCTGTTTTGGCAAATTTGTGCATGTTAGCAATTATTTTCTCACCACACTCCTCCTCTCTTTCTGGAATTCTGATGGCATAAATGCTGAGCTTTCGTTTGTGTTTGTCCCACAGGTCTCTGAGTCTCTTTTCAGGGTTTTCAGTATTATTCTCCTGGTTTCTCAGAATGGATAGTTTTTATTAATCTGTTATCAGTGACATTTTCCTCTGTAAACTCCATTCTGCTTTTGGGACCAGACAGTATTTTGTCTTTTGGTTACTGTATTCTTCAGCTCTAAATTTTCATTTGTTGCTTTTTATCTTCTATTTCTCATCTGAATCTCTTTCTTTCCGTTTGTTTAAAGAGTGCTCTTATTTCTCCTTGGAGCATAGTTATAACAGTTGTTTTAAGGGTTTGTCTGATAATTCCAACAACTGTGTCACCTGGGGTTGCTATCTCTTAACTGTAATTTCCACTTGCAACATACTGAGATGGTTCTGATTTCTTGATGGCATAGTATTTCAGGTTGTATTCTGAATAGTAAATATTACATTATGTGACTCTGGATGTTGTTTAAATTCTTTGAGGAAGGTTTGTTTTACTGGACAGTTGACCTGAGTAAGTAGATACAGCAAGTCCCTGCCTTCATTACATGGGCTGTGGTTCAATTCAGCTCCAAAGCCTCTGATGTGCTAAGTGTCTCTGTCCCTTGTATGCTCTATCCATCAGTCAGCCTGAGACCTGGGTGCTGGAGTCCCCTGGGGGGCACTAGTGCTGATTAGTGTCGAAGTACATACGGTTGGGTCAGGTGAACCCAGCACTAGTTCAGCAATGCCCATATAGTTCCCCTTTTTTTGTCCCCCACTTCTCTTGCTCTCTCCCTGACATTTTCTGACTCTCAGGATCCCCCTTTTTCATTTCTCCCTCCCCACCAACAGTGTTCTGGCTAAGGTAACTGATGCTTTCATTTCCTTGTTCTATGTGTAAAGTGAAACCCATTTCGGGTCCAGGGGCGGGGGACAGTGTGCTAAGGGCAAAAGTGCAACTCAGGGACACTAACTACATCTCTGTGTGTGACACCAAAGCCCCCGGGAATCCTGAAGGACCGAAGAGGGAGAGCACTGCAGGACAGCCTCGGTGAGCACTCTCAGAATAAGATGCGTGTGCAGATCGCCACGATTCGTGCACACTGGTCTCTGCAGGGTGTCAAGTGATGGGGTAGGTCATGAATTGCCATTTACAACACTGACCCGTTTAGGTATAAATGAGGTTAAATATATTCCATGCATTATATGTGTGCCTTAGTTTAGACAAAATTCTAAAAATGGAAAAGATACACCATTAATGCTAAAGGTGATTTGCCTGATGATAGATTGTAGATGATTGCACTCTCTTTTCTTTGAGGCTCTGGGTTTTCTGATCTCCTCTCCCTGCCATCAACATTCATCACTCACACAGCTAAACAGATGGGAAGCTTTTAAAATTTGGCTTTGTTTGCTGGCATCTTCCTCCCTGGGTGCGTGTCTGGGTGAGAAGGGCCCCTGAATCTTCCCATCTTTGTGAAATGCACTTACATTATCTCTCACTAGCAGAGCAGAGATCACAAAAATCCAGTCAAAACAGCAGTTAGACGGGACACAGACATCCAAGCACAAGGAGAATCTCAGGAAGTGTCAAGAGTCTTGTCTGTGCACCAGCTTTAAGGTCTCATGGTTTCATCCATGACTAAAATGATCTGAGAGTGAACAATCCCCAGCTAATTTATACTTGCCTTCAGAATACATTAATTCCTTTTTAATTAATGATTTCATCCCAGGAGAATTATGTTTTAAAAATGTCTGCCTTGGGCAATTATTACAGCAGCTTGTTCTCACTGCTGATGGAGGGGGTGGGGAAGAGCAGAGGGGTGTGCTGGGGGCTCAAGGAGGAGGCAGGAGGGTGTACAGATCCAAAGACCCTTCCTCCGCCTCCCTCCATCTACAGAACAGCCCACATGCCTCGTCCACCTAGTTGGTCCCTGAGCCCCAGGTGACAGGACAGGGCTTGGCAAGTGACACCTCCATGGGGTTAAAAGAGAAATCTAGTCAGAGCTCATGAAATCTAATTTAATGATTTATTCTCATCATTGGAAGGGAAACTCCAGGTTTAGGCAGGTCTTGGAAGAAATTCTTCTTCATGATGAATTAAATAGACCACTTGTATTTCTCCATTATTCACACGGCTCCGTGGAAGCCTTTCCTCTCAGCATCTTGCTTCAGTTAACAAGGGCACTTTCAGGAGGTGCCAGGTCTGCCCCTCACTTTCCCTCCTCCCCACCACCAGCTCAGGACGGCTGCCACCAGAGTGGGTGGTTCTGCATTCTGCGATTTTGTGAGATCATGGCCATTTCTTTGTTGGGTCCCCTTTGCCCCCTCCACAGCCTCTTGATGATGGTACAATGGAATTTAAAGCAAACACTGGGATCTTCCTGCCAAAGCACAATGAAAATACACGTGCAACCAAAAACGTATGACCGTCATATTGTAACTGGGTGACAGCTGTTAATATGCATGAGATTTTACATAAAGGATGTAATTATATTTTCATTGTGTTCAATAAAAGAAGAAAAGTGAGACCAGCTGATGATCATTGCCTTTAATCACATGAAATGTTATTTCCTTCTGAAATTGTTAGGGGACATCAGGCTGGGAAGCTGCTGGTGTCACAACCCCCGTGTATGAGGTAGAAAATCTACCCTGGAGTGGGTGGGTAAGAAGCGTGCTCACTCGCTTTGGAGCAAGGTTGATGGACCCCCCTCAGGGTCTCAGTCCCCTCCCCCGCCAGCCTTTTCCAGTGCTCAAACCTCATACTGTGTGTGGAGTGCTGGCCTGCTATTGTTCATTAATCCAGCACCAACTCCCAAAAGTGTATTAAACAGAAAAAGCTGAAATCTCACAGAAGAGAGAATTTCAGGCTCGAGGGGCCTGACCTTGATCCAGCTGTGGACAAGGAAGGGAAGGTGTGGACATGTCCCCAGCTAGAGTTAGTTGTTTAGTCCCTCAATCGTGCTGACTCTTTGCGACCTCATGGACTGCAGCACACCATACTTCCTTGTCCTTCACCATCTCCTAGAGTTTGCTCAGACTCACGTCCATTGAGTCAGTGATGCCATCCAACCGTCTCATTCCCTGTCATCCCCTTCTCCTCCTGCCCTCAATCTTTCCCAGCATCAGGGTCTTTTCCAATGAGTCAGTTTTTGCATCAGGTGGCAAAAGTTTTGAAACTTCAGCTTCAGCATCAGTCCTTCTAATGAATATTCAGGGTTAATTTCCTTTAAGATTGACTGGTTTGATCTCCTTGCAGTTCATGGGACTCTCAAGAGTCTTCAACAACACAGTGCAAAAGCGTCAATTCTTTGGCGCTCAGCCTCCTTTATGATCCAACTCTCACATCCATACGTGACTACTGGAAAACCAAAGCTTTGACTATACTGACCTTTGTCAGCAAAGTGATGTCTTTGCTTTTTAAAATGCTTTCCAAGTTTGTCATAGCTTTCCTCCCAAGGAGCAAGCATCTTTTAATTTCATGGCTGCAGTTACCATCTGCAGTGATTTTGGAGCCCAAGAAAATAAAGTCTGTCACTGTTTACATTTTCTTCCCCTTCTATTTGCCATGAAGTGTTGGGACCGGATGCTAGGGTTAGGACTTGGGATAAATCAGGAGCCAATGGGAGGGAACGATTCCTGACTTGGGGTCTGAACCCTGGACCCCCTGGACAGACACGGTAACAAGATCTCAAGTCCACTCAGGAATCTCCACCAGGGACATGAGGGAGTCAGAAAGCAGGGGGGGCAGTGGGGGCTCCTCCTGAGAAGAACCCCACTGGAAAACCCAGCCCCCTCCATGTTCTAAGCACACAAGGGTTCGTGGGCAGCAACTGAGTGTAATTATAAGTCGTTAGAGAAGATTACATGGAATTTTAACCAAATAATTCAAGCAATTATACTAAATGGGGGTTGTTTGTCCTAATATTACCAAGGGAAAGAACATGTGTCATTAACTCTCTTAGACTCTCTCCGCCCCAGGACCAAGCAGAACACCAGCAATTGGGGATAAACTTTACCATGTGAAATCCTCATCTCCTCCCATAGGATGGTCTCATGATCCCCGAGATATACCCTTGCTCACACCTCAGACCCACAAAGTTCATGATCCCCTACAAACAGCTTCTGCAGAGTGGATAAAATGCCATATTTTAATGACATAATTACATATCTTGATTATGTAATTAGCAAAAACACCATAATTATACACTTAGAACCTGAAATCATTTATTACAGAGGCCCCATTTTGCCATTTGAACCATAATTTGTAACGGCAAACCTTGTAAAAATCCTGTGCAACATGCAGAAAAGGCAGTTTTAAAGGATGGAGACAGATGCCCTCAGGAAGCTGGGTACCAATAATTTCTTCAGTCATCAAAAAGAAGTTTGGAGCCGTGGTGAGAGCTTCAAGTTATAAAAGTCAGCAAATTAAATACATAGAAAGTAGTTTTGAAATACACTCCACACACAGCTAATTTGTTACTGTTTCAATATCACTCACTTTCTAAAAGATTGGAAAACCCTCAAGGGTTCTTCAAAGACAAGGGTTGGGATTTTTTCTAAATATTTAGAAACAGTTGTGAGCATGAGTGTGCATGTGTGTGAGTTTGTGTGTGTGTAACTCTTTTGGTTAAAGGTACTTTACATGAATGAAATTAAAAGATGCTTGGTCCTTGGAAGGAAAGCTATAGCAAACCTAGACAGCATATTAAAAAGCAGAGACATCATTTTGCCCACAAAGGTCCCCAGAGTCAAAGCTATGGTTTTTCCAGTAGTCATGTACAAATGTGAGAGTTGGACCATAAAGAAGGCTGAAAGCCAAAGAATTGATTCTTTCAAAGTGTGGTGCTAGAGAAGACTCTTGAGAGTCCCATGAACTGCGAGATCAAACCAGTCAGTCCTAAAGGAAATCAACCCTTGACATTGATTGGAAGGACTGGTGCTGAACCTGAAGCTCGAATACTTTGACCATATGATGCAAAGGAGATGACTCATTGGAAAATACCCTGATGCTGGGAAAGATTGAGGGCAGGAAGAGAAAAGGGGGACAGAAGATGAGATGGTTGGGTGGCATCATCGACTCAATAGAAATGAGTCTGAACAAACTCCAGCAGATGGTGAAGAACAGGGGAGCCTGGAGTGCTGCAGTCGATATGGTCACAGAGTTGGATATAACTTAATGACTGAGCAATAATAATGGCATGAATGTTGTGTACATGACTACATCGTTTAATAGTAATCTCTTGGGAGATAGGATGTGAATTTGGAAATACCACTCCAGAAGGAAGCTCTGCTTCAGAAGCAGATTTGAAATCCTTATGGTTCAGCTCCATGAGTTGAAGTGCTGGGGAATCAGAGGTGACAAATATTTAAAGAATGAAAAGGTGGGACATCCCTGGCAGTCCAATGGTTAAGACTCTACACTTTCATTGATGGAGACCCAAGTTCAGTTCCTACTGGGGGAAATAAGATCCTGCATGCTGTATAATGTGGCCAAATAAAATGTCTTGGTCACACTTATAAACAAAATTTGTTTTCAAAAGAATGAAAAGGTAAATCCCTCTTGTTGAGAAAAGTCCGGAGAGAGGAGGAGGCTGCAGGGTGGGGGTGGGGTAGGACTCTGCCTAGGGGATCTACTGCCTCTGAGTCAGGGTCTCACAAACCTCGCGGTCCTGATCTCACCTTGTTCTGGAGAGGGCCTCTCTCTCCTCAGCTCCGACAGGCTGCACAGTGCCTGCTCAGTCCTCCTGCTGGCTCTTCCCCACCCAGATGGCCAATACCTCCCCCACCCCAGACATCTCTATGTGGAGAGAGGACCTGACTCACAGCGGCTGGGGCTCTTCTGCCTGGGGCTGCCAGCTGGGGTGTCACCATGCTCTCACTGCTGATGTACATTCCCCAATCTCTGCTTCCAAGAAAGACAAGGACCTCTTGTCCTTGGTGATGGAGATGCCTGCTCCATCCTGTTTTTAAAAAGGCCTGTTCTCATGCCCCAGAGCTGGCTCTCCAGTGATGTCCTACTCAGACACAGATGGTCACTGTGAAGGAGAGAGAAGATCCTCACTGCATCACCTGAGTGCCTGTGTCCAGCCACACCTGAAGGCAATACCTCGTACTTTCTGTGAAGTGGGCCAATAGACTCCCCCTACCTTTTTAAAGCTAATTAGAAATTGATTCTGTCACTGACACAGTTTTAATTGGTAACCTATTTCTGTCCCTCCCACCTCAACTTCACTCTTCTGAGCCTGAGAAATACTGGGACAGAGCAACAAGTGGGCTGTAGAAAGGTGGTCTCTGAGCACTGAGGTCATCATAGCTCCTTACCACCACATCAAGGGACTGATAGCTTTGGGAAGACCATTTCCACCAAAGCTTTCATAGCATCCTTCTGCCCACTGTGCCCAAACCTGAAGACCCTCCCCCAGGACTTCTGCTCCACTCCAAGGAGCCCCCAGGCTTCCACTTCACACATCCCCCAGGCCTCTCCTGCCTGCATCCTTTCCCCATGTCCTCCTTAAGCCCCCATCTATCTGTTGTCTGTGTTCAGCTCAACTCCAGATCTCTCTGATACTGGAACCACCCTCCTCCCCAGCTGCACTTGGTCCCTTGAAGGCAGGAGCTCCCTTACACATTCTTGGTTTCTTGGCTCCTAGCAGAGCCCTGGGGTCCCTGATTGCTCATCAGCAATAACCACTCACCCACCACCATACATGCACAGATAACTGCAGAATTATTGACAGTTTGGGAGCAAGAGAGAGGTTGGGAATTCATGTTCTCATCCTGTGGTGTGGAATGCATTGCTACAGGGTTCTAATTAGGCTTATACTGCAAGCAAAGTCACACTTCAAAACATAATAATAATAATTCTACTACAGGAGGAAAGAGACAGATTTTCATGTAGTTTCCACCCTGTGCTTTCCTGGAAGGATTCCAAAGGCTTTTAGAGCTTGTTGTCCTAACTGGAGGAGTCCCAGAAAGGAGAGCTGGAGGACAGGGATGGTTTCCTATACTGCACTCCTGAAATCTGGTCTCCGAGCATCCCACCCTGGCTTCAGGGAAGGAGGGTGGGAGGGGACCTGGTTACAGGTGTGTGGGGGCAGGGGGCGAGTCCTGGGGGCCAGGAGGCTGCAGTGACCTGGTAGGGACAACATCAGGTAGCGGAGGGACCCACAGACCTTCCTGTTGCCCATACTGAGACACCATGCAGAAGGACACCCTCAGGCCAGTGCCACCACCTGCCCCTCCCTGCCCAGAAGATGAAAGGCAGATTCAGTCAACCCCGGGCACATTCCAGAACCTTCTAGAATGTTCTGCCCTCAGTGTCTTCAGTCATGACAGCCAGCCACACACAGGGCTACACCAGAAGAAAATCACCAGAGGCAGCAGCACCAAGGCTCTGTCCATTTATTCTTTGGAATTGTTTAGCTGCACACCAGACTTGTTTTTCAGGGGACTGGAATAGAGCTGACAATACAATAGTTGATTACATGACCATTAACAGCCAATCCTTTATTCCCACTCCGGTTTTGCACCAGGATTTATTTTTACATCTAGCATAAAGTACCTGGCTTAATTTTTTTTCCGGGATTCTGAGGCTTTACTTAATTGATTATTGCAACTGACCTCCAGCCGCCATATCTGTTGAGAAAAGTACACATTCAAAGCCCGAGAAAGCAGCATTTCTTTACCTGAATTTTTATTTTCCATTTTTCTAAAAGTTAACAAGTTTTGAGGGGCCTTTGACCTAACCTATTTATCTTTTATGACAAATAGTTTGGGAACATAGTATCTGAACTTTAAAGGTTACAGGAGTAAAGCCAAGGCTCACTTTTCACCTTCACTCACTGGCTGTGTTCCTAGGGGAGGAGCTGAATGTCTCAGTGTCCTGTCTGTAAACAAGGCAGTGATAAACCTGCCTCACTGAGGTCCTGCAGGTCGAGTGGGTCTTGCATGGAAAGCACTCAGATGGTACCAGCCCGCAAAAGCCCCAGCACATGGGGCATCCCCCGAGGAGCTGCCAGGCCAGGTGAGAGCATCACTGATTCCCGGGGCTGAGGTGAGATGCACCTGCCAGGGCTGAGGCTGCAATGATTCGAAGTGGAGCTCGTTCTCTACTGGCCCTTCTGAGGCTGAATGACCGCATTCTCACCAAAACCACATTTAATTCATAAGAATTCAAATGTATGCATTTTTCCAGAAAAAAAAAAGAGAGATAATTCAAAATGAGCTGTAAAATTAAATTTACACATGTACTATTTATGGTACGCTGTTCATTTCACTTTGACTTTTGCATTCTGAACGCATTTTCATCTATTCTGTACGCACTTTGCAAAGCCGTGGGCACTGGGTTTCATGGATGATTCCAGAGATTTGTAAAGGCAGTTTTGCCCCAGCACTGTCTATGCCAGGGTGAAGCCCACGTGGTGTACAGATCCACCATGTAAGGAAGGAGATATTTGTGTCTCCGTAGGAGCGTGAAGATACACACAAGACTCCCGAGCAGCTCTCCCTCCCTCACCCTGGGGGGCAGCATCCCCACCAGCTCCTGATTCCCCAACACGTGCCTGCATCTTAGTTTCTTCCCAAGTGCACGTGTCTGAACTCACACGATGTGACGGGGGTTGTGATAGTCTCCTGCTGCACAGCGAGGCCTCTGCAGTTGTCCAGGCGGGAACGGGAGGCTGCCTGGACCAGGCAGATGGGGACCTGGGGAGAGTGGACCAGGCTGGGGTGGCCCAGACCTCCAAAGGGTGAGGGGACGACCCCTCCAGGCCCATCACTCTCCCCCGCTGTCCAGGACTGGAGGAGCATAACCTACTGATAACTCCCTCCATCCTCTGTCCTCTGTGGACCACACTTCCTGCCACCAGCTCCATGTCCCTCACTTCCCCAGCAGCCCCCAGGCTCTTCAGCAAGAGAAGTGTCCACTTTCACACTCACCAGGACGGAGTCTCCCTCGAGCTGCTGGCCCCAAGTGCTGTGCGGGGTTCCTTACAGTATGAACACCTCTGCAGTGTTGCTCTGGCTTTGGCCCCTAATTGCTTCCTGGCCCCCTGAGCTGGCCCAGCCCCTCTGTCTATCCCTTTCTCACTCACAAGTGCCTCTCTCTGTAGCCAGGGCTGGCTCCCTGCAGGAACCTCTCAGAGGGACACAAGGGCTGTGTGGATGGTCCAGCCAGACCCAGATCCTCTCCCAGCTCTAAGATCCCATTAATCCACTACCCAGTCCCCCAACAAGTATTTAATGAGCACCTACTGTGAGCAAGGCATCAGGGAAGGGTGGTCCCTGAGCACAAGGACCTGAGTCTAGAGGACAGAGTATTGACCAGAGGTCACGTTGTCAGCTGTGCTGGGTATGATGGAGGAGGGCACAGCCCAGGAAGTTTGACCCCAGGGACACAGGGCAGGGAGCACTTCCCTGGAGAGGGAGGCTGGAGCTGAGCAGGGGAGAGGTGAGGGGGGCTGACCCGAGCAATAGGGAAGCCTTGAAAGCAGAGGGGCAGGAGGTCAGGGCCCAAAGTGGGAGAGACAGGGTGACCTGGGGACAGACAAGGTCCAGGGAGGCCAGACCATAGCCTGTGCTGGAGAGGGTGCAGAGGCGCCTCCCAGAGTGGGGGGTGTACACTGGGGGGAGGCAGTCCCCAGGGCCCTGGCAGCCTCCGTATGGAGGTCTCCTGCTGACAAAGACCCCTGCCCATCCTGCCCTGCTCTGTAAAGAGGCCTGGGGTCTGTGAACATGCTCCCCTGAGCAGCACCCTGCCAGCTCCTGACCACAGATGCTCTGGTGGGAACCTCTGAGGAGCGAGGGGCCTCTGAAAGAGGAGGTGTCCTTCCAGCTCCCCCACCTGCCTACAGAGCCCCTCTTCGGGGGTCCAAACCCTGGCTGGAACCCCACCCCCATGATCCTATGGTTCTCCAGGGGGTCCTTCCAAGGCAGGAGAACAGTGTGCTCCTGGGGCCTGCTCTCCGCTGTCCCCCTGCCCCAGGAGGTGTGCAGAGCTGGGCCTGCAGGGGCTCTCACCTGCCATCACCCACAGTCTGCATCACCCACAGACTCCAGCCTGAGTCGCCCGCTCTGTCCTCCCAGCTCTGCACCTCAGGGGTGACCAACTCTCCACTTTTCTGTCTAGATCCTGCCTTTACTGAATTTGAGGTTCAGTGAGATAGGAAACCACTGAAGGGATTAAGTGAGGAGATAACTTGATTCAATTCAGTCTTTAAAAGATGACTCCAGCCACTGAGCAGAGGCTGGGGTGGGGGGTAGGGCAGTTAGGAGATTACAGGTAACCTGACGACGGTGCCATGCCTTGGGAGGGCAGCAGGGTAGATGGATGAAGAGGACACATTCCACAGAGGTTAGGACATGACGCCCAGAGCCCTGGGAGATGAATCCCGTCGGGCCGGTGGTACAGGAGAACCTGAGGTTCAGAGGCACCGTCCCTGCCTCAGCATCACCCACCTCAGAAACCAGAGACGGAAGCAGCCTCCAGTCCACATCGGTGCCCCCATACCTCCTCTCAAGGACACCTCTGCAGATGATGACTCATCATTCTGACACTAAACTCTTACTATTTGAGGCAAAACTGAAAAAAAGTGAGAAATACAGAAAAAAATTGCTGACACCACCGGCCTGGAGTTAACCACCATCCATCATTTTTAGTTTTCACAGAATTGCCTCTATGCACAGAATCCCAATGCTCGGATGTTGGGGAAGGTTTCCCTGCATGAAGGCCTGAGCAGGGGTGGCAGTGTTGGGGAGGGAACTCTGGGGACCCCCATCCCTGCAGGTGTCTTCCCAGCACGGTGGACAGGAGGACCTTGCTCTTGCTGGGGTTCCACACGTGTGGGCAGGAGACAGGACAGCCGGGGAAGTGGAAAGGGGGCAAACGCCCAGGGGTCCCAGAGTTGTGCACCGCCCACCTCCGCAGGGTCTAGGTTTGCACCAGGGACGGGGCTTGGTCCCCGCTCAGACCTGTGCTGACTGGGGGCTGTGGGAGCTCTGGACTGCACCCCATCGAAGAAAAGCGATCACACCCACTGCCAGACCATTTGCACTCAAGGCCGGTGTGCTGTGGGCAAAATGGGGAAGGCCCAGGTGGGAGGATGAGGGCGGGGCCAGCATAGGGGCGGGGCCAATGTTGGGGCAGGGCCAGGCCAAAGGGGCGGGGCCAGGTCAGAAGTCCAGAAAGGTGGGACCCCCTCTCTTCTTTTGCAGAAGGAAGTGGCAACCCACTCCAGTGTTTTTGCCTGGAGAATCCTATGGAGGAGGAGCCTGGTCGGCTGCAGTCCACGGGGTTGCAAAGAGTTGGACACAACTGAGCGACTTCGCTTTCTCTTTCTTTCCACTCTTCTGTGCTGATTCAGGATAGACAGAATGATGTCCACCTCCAAGGGCCTCCGTGGGTCTCACAGCCCCTCTTTCACTGCTTCCATCTTCACTCTTTCCTGGACCACAAGACAAACGGGGTGAACTAATCACACTGCACAGATTCCATGTCATTTTTCTGCATGTGGGTTCCACCTGGTTTTATTATTTCTTTATTCCCCTTTAGTCCATTCCTCTCCTGCCCTTAGGTAATCATAAAACTGTGTTTACTAGTAAATGTTTTATTTTTATGACATTTTAATCTTATTTATTTGAGTGTATTTATTGAGACTCTTTCCTAAGATTTCATTTTTAGGAAAATCTTGAGTTGTGTTTAATGACCATTTTTTTATTTGAATGTGGTCTTGTAAAATGTCCATTGCTGTTTTCTGGGCATATGTTTAAACATACACCGGTGGCATTCTGTTACGTGTTTCTTTCTGTTTATGACACTTTTTATTTTGACAAATAATTGTGTTTTGAACAGACGCTCATGTTGCTAAGTGCACAGCGACTCCATTCCTTTTCGCACCTGCATCTTGCTCGGGGGCCACATTTTCCCCCCACATTCCCAGGAAGCCTCCAACTCCTGGCCCCACACACACTCTCAGAGAACATCCTCTTACGTGTCCCTTGTCACATGTGGACCCGTGTCAGCATCTTCCCAGGCAAGCGCTTGGGGGTGCAGGCGGGGGGACAGCTGGTCACAGAGTTTTCCTGTATTCAGTCTGACTAAACAGCACCAGGTTTCTTTCCAGGGTGGCTGCTCCATCTACCCTCCCGCCTGCTGGGCAGGGGTGTCCCTGTGTCTCCGTCTCCCTGGCAACACTGGCAGTTGCCAGCTTCCTAATCGCTGCCAGACTATTAGGTATAAATGGATATCACATTGCAGGGTTCATTTGCATGTCCCTCATGTCCAACAATTTGGAGTATCTTGGCATATGCTTGTTAGTATTTTGAAGTTTCAATCGTGGATGATTATCTAATATTTTCATGCCCATTCTCTTTCCCTCATTGATTTACAAAATTATGGTGTGTATTCTAGATGTTGACTGTTTGCCAGTCTCAAACATTACAAACATATTCTCCCACCTGTCAGTGGTCCATTAATTTTGTCCATGATTTCCTTCATGAACAGACATCCTTATATGAATGTAATAAAATTAATCATTTTAATGATCTGCCTCATACTTTTAAAATTCGATTAAAATATAATTCCCAGTCACATGTTTACTAACATCCTATATATTCTGCTGTCTTATTTCCTTTCCTATTTAGGTTTGCGATCCACGTAGACCCACCTTTGTTGGTGGCATTGGGCAAGGATCCAGTCTTACTCCTCCATTTACTCCTCTGTTTACTCCCATCACCAGCTGCACACAATCCATCCTCTGGACCTCTTTGTGGAGCCAATTTCATCATTTCTTTACAGCTGTCCTGTGAACATGTCACTCAGCTTGTTGGGTCTGCTGCAATGTTCTAGCGTTTGTTGATTGTGCCCTCTTAGGGGAAAGCCAACCAGAACCACACAGAACAATGAAAACATCACCATTGAGGACACAAATGTGCAGCAGGCACCCAGCTGCACCCTGCTGGAGGGCATGCAATGAGGTCCAAGAGGCCAGGCCAACCTGGGTCCCAGGAGCAGATGCTCTGGTGGGGACTTGGGGATGAGCAATGTGGTCAGAAGCTCTATCCAGGGAGCTGATGAGGGACGGGATGTCAGGCCAGGAGGGGATGAAGCCAAGCAAAGTGTGTTATCCACATGGCTCTCAGTCTGTAGCCTCAGTGTATTGGTACTGGAGCATGGCATGTCACCATGTCTCAGGATTGTCCTGAAGGGGGTCTTGGGAGCTGAGTCAGACCTCACATCTGTCAACTGTCATTTGTTAAGGGCAGAATCGTGATGCTCAGTATATTACAACTGCCTCTGTGGGGTGAGGTGGGAGAACATTACAGCATTTGTCAGTTTCCTGTGGCATAGATTATTTTTCCCCATGACTCACTTTTTTAAGCTACCACCCGGCTCATAGAATCCCTGAAAATTTAAGATGCGAAAGTCAGCTCTCACAAGCTGGCATCTGCTGGCTCTAGGCCATTCCGCCCCTGTGCTGTGGGCATATCTGGCTGAGCAGGCCAAGGCTGGTCCATATCCCAAGAGTAGTACAGAGGCAGCTGGAGCAGGGGAGAATGCCGAGCCGAGAGGGTTCCGGGGGTAGAGGGGTCCCAGGGGACCAAGTGGAGCCCCAGTTCCCCCTGGCTGTGCACTCTTAGGCTTCTCAGGGTGCCAGGCTGCTCACACCAGGTGCTTGTTTTTCATTTGTATTTTGTTGGGGTGACGCTGGTTTGCATGCTTCCATGCTCAGTGACTCAGTCGAGTCACTCTGTAACGGACTCTTTGTGACGCCATGGACTGTAGCCCTCCAGGCTCCTCTGTCGATGGGATTCTCCAGGCAAGAACACTGGAGTGGGTTGCCATTTCCTTCTCCAAAGGCTCTTCCTGACCCAGGGATAGAACCAGATCTCCTGCATTGCAGATGGGTCCTTTACCGCTGAGTCACCAGAGAACAGTCATATAAGTTTCAAGTGTAAAACTATTTTTCTATTTCTGTATACCCTCCAGCATGCTCACCCCTAAAATTTTAGTTTCCATGTTCAACATACCCTTGATCACTTTCATCCTTCCCACTCCTACCCTTTCCCTTCTGGGAACCACTATCCTGTTCTCTGTATCTATGTGTTTGTTTTGGTTTGGTTTGGCTTGTTCATTTATTTTGTTTTGATTGTTTTTTATTTATTTTTTTTTAATTTATTTATTTATTTTTAATTTTTACTTTACAATTCTGTATTGGTTTTGGCATAGATTGACATGAATCCACCACAGGTGTACATGCGTTCCCAAACATGAACCCTCCTCCCACCCCCCTCCCCACAACATCTCTCTGGGTCATCCCCGCGCGTCAGCCCCAAGCGTGTCATATCCTGCATCAGACATAGACTGGCATTTCGATTCTTACATGTTATTATACATGTTTCAATGCCATTCTCTCAAATCATCACACCCTCTCCCTCTCCCTCTGAGTCCAAAAGTCCGCTATACACATCTGTGTCTTTTTTGCTGTCCTGCATACAGGGTCATCATTGCCATCTTCCTAAATTCCATATATATGTGTTAGTATCCCTATCAAGATACCGGCGATATTTTTCACAGAACTAGAACAAATAATTTCAAGATTTGTATGGAAATACAAAAAACCACGAATAGCCAAAGCAATCTTGAGAAAGAAGGATGGAACTGGAGGAATCAATTTGCCTGACTTCAGGCTCTACTACAAAGCCACAGTCATCAAGACAGTTTGGTATTGGCACAAAGACAGACATATAGATCAATGGAACAAAATAGAAAGCCCAGAGATAAATCCACATACATATGGACACCTTATCTTTGACAAAGGAGGCAAGAATATACAATGGAGTAAAGACAATCTCTTTAACAAGTGGTGCTGGGAAAACTGGTCAACCACTTGTAAAAGAATGAAGCTAGATCACTTTCTAACACCGCACACAAAGATAAACTCAAAATGGATTAAAGATCTAAATGTAAGACCAGAAACTATAAAACTGTTAGAGGAGAACATAGGCAAAACACTCTCTGACATAAACCACAGCAGGATCCTCTACGATCCACCTCCCAGAATTCTGGAAATAAAAGCAAAAATAAACAAATGGGATCTAATTAAAATTAAAAGCTTCTGCACAACAAAGGAAAACATAAGCAAACTGAAAAGACAGCCTTCCGAATGGGAGAAAATAATAGCAAATGAAGCAACTGACAAACAACTAATCTCAAAAATATACAAGCAACTCCTGCAGCTCAATTCCAGAAAAATAAACGACCCAATCAAAAAATGGGCCAAAGAACTAAATAGACATTTCTCCAAAGAAGACATACGGATGGCTAACAAACACATGAAAAGATGCTCAACATCACTCATTATTAGAGAAATGCAAATCAAAACCACAATGAGGTACCACTTCACACCAGTCAGAATGTCTGCGATCCAAAAATCTGCAAGCAATAAATGCTGGAGAGGGTGTGGAGAGAAGGGAACCCTCCTACACTGTTGGTGGGAATGCAAACTAGTACAGCCACTATGGAGAACAGTGTGGAGATTCCTTAAAAAATTGCAAATAGAAATGACTTATGACCCAGCAATCCCACTGTTGGGCATACACACAGAGGAAACCAGAATTGAAAGAAACACATGTACTCCAATGTTCATCGCAGCACTGTTTATAATAGCCAGGACATGGAAACAACCTAGATGTCCATCAGTAGATGAATGGATAAGAAAGCTGTGGTACATATACACAATGGAGTATTACTCAGCCATTAAAAAGAATACATTTGAATCAGTTCTGATGAGGTGGATGAAACTGGAGCCAATTATACAGAGTGAAGTGAGCCAGAAAGAAAAACACCAATACAGTATACTAACACATATATATGATTGTTTTTTAAATTCCATATATGAGTGAAGTTCAGTTCAGTTCAGTCGCTCAGTCGTGTCCAACTCTTTGCGACGACCCCATGAATCGCAGCACGCCAGGCCTCCCTGTCCATCACCATCTCCCAGAGTTCACTCAGACTCATGTCCATCGAGTCCGTGATGCCATCCAGCCATCCCATCCTCGGTCGTCCCCTTCTCCTACTGCCCCCAATCCCTCCCAGCATCAGAGTCTTTTCCAATGAGTCAACTCTTCGCATGAGGTGGCCACAGTACTGGAGTTTCAGCTTCAGCATCATTCCTTCCAAAGAAATCCCAGGGCTGATCTCCTTCAGAATGGACTGGTTGGATCTCCTTGCAGTTCAAGGGACTCTCAAGAGTCTTCTCCAACACCACAGTTCAAAAGCATCAATTCTTCAGCACTCAGTCTTCTTCACAGTCCAACTCTCACATCCACACATGACCACAGGAAAAACCATAGCCTTGACTAGATGGACCTTAGTCGGCAAAGTAATGTCCCTGCTTTTGAATATGCTATCTAGGTTGGTCATAACTTTTCTTCCAAGGAGTAAGCGTCTTTTAATTTCATGGCTGCAGTCACCATCTGTGGTGATTTTGGAGCCCCCAAAAGTAAAGTCTGACACTGTTTGCACTGTTTCCCTGTCTATTTCCCATGAAGTGATGGGCCCGGATGCCATGATCTTCGTTTTCTGAATGTTGAGCTTTAAGCCAACTTTTTCACTCTCCTCTTTCACTTTCATCAAGAGGCTTTTTCGTTCCTCTTCACTTTCTGCCATAAGGGTGGTGTCATCTGCATATCTGAGGTTATTGATATTTCTCCCAGCAATCTTGTGTTTCTTCCAGTCCAGCGTTTCTCATGATGTACTCTGCATAGAAGTTAAATAAGCAAGGTGACAATATACAGCCTTGATGTACACCTTTTCCTATTTGGAACCAGTCTGTTGTTCCATGTCCAGTTCTAACTGTTGCTTCTTGACCTGCATACAGATTTCTCAAGAGGCAGGTTACATGGTCTGGTATTCCCATCTCTTTCAGAATTTTCCACAGTTTTTTGTGATCCACACAGTCAAAGGCTTTGGCATAGTCAATAAAGAAGAAATAGATGTTTTTCTGGAACTCTCTTGCTTTTGTGATGATCCAGCAGACGGTGGCAATTTAATCTCTGGTTCCTCTGCCTTTTCTAAAACCAGCTTGAACATCTGGAAGTTCACGGTTCACATATTGCTGAAGCCTGGCTTGGAGAATTTTGAACATTACTTTACTAGCATGTGAGATGAGTGCACTTGTGCAGTAGTTTGAGCATTGTTTGGCATTGCCTTTCTTTGGGATTGGAATGAAAACTGACCTTTTCCAGTCCTGTGGCCACTGCTGAGTTTTCCAAATTTGCTGGCATGTTGAGTGCAGCACTTTCACAGCATCATCTTTCAGGATTTGAAATAGCTCAACTGGAATTCCATTACCTCCACTAACTTTGTTCGTTGTGATGCTTTCTAAGGCCCACTTGACTTCACATTCCAAGATGTCTGGCTCTAGATTAGTGATCACATCATCATGATTATCTGGGTCATGAAGATCTTTTTTGTACAGTTCTTCTGTGTGTTCTTGCCACCTCTTCTTAATATCTTCTGCTTCTGTTAGGTCCATACCATTTCTGTCCTTATCGAGCCCATCTTTGCATGAAATGTTCCCTTGGTATCTCTAATTTTCTTGAAGAGATCTCTAGTCTTTCCCATTCTGTTGTTTTCCTCTATTTCTTTGCATTGATCGCTGAAGAAGGCTTTCTTATCTCTTCTTGCTATTCTTTGGAACTCTGCATTCACATGCTTATATCTTTCCTTTTCTCCTTTGCTTTTTGCCTCTCTCCTTTTCACAGCTATTTGTAAGGCCTCCCCAGACAGTCATTTTGCCTTTTTGCATTTCTTTTCCATGGGGATGGTCTTGATCCCTGTCTCCTGTACAATGTCACGAATCTCATTCCATAGTTCATCAGGCAGTCTATCTATCAGATCTAGTCTCTTAAATCTATTTCTCACTTCCACTGTATAATCATAAGGGATTTGATTTAGGTCATACCTGAATGGTCTAGCAGTTTTCCCTACTTTCTTCATTTTGAGTCTGAATTTGGTAATAAGGAGTTCATGATCTGAGCCACAGTCAGATCCTGGTCTTGTTTTTGTTGACTGTATACAGCTTCTCCATCTTTGGCTGCAGAGAATATAATCAATCTGATTTTGGTGTTGACCATCTGGTGATGTCCATGTGTAGAGTCTTCTCTTGTGTTGTTGGAAGAGGGTGTTTGCTATGACCAGTGCATTTTCTTGGCAAAACTCTATTAGTCTTTGCCCTGCTTCATTCCACATTCCAAGGCCAAATTTGCCTGTTACTCCAGGTGTTTCTTGACTTCCTACTTTTGCATTCCAGTCCCCTAGAATGAAAAGGACATCTTTTTTGGGTGTTAGTTCTAAAAGGTCTTGTAGGTCTTCATAAAACAGTTTAACTTCAGCTTCTTCAGCATTACTGGTTCGGGCATAGACTTGGATAACTGTGATATTGAATGGTTTGCCTTGGAGACAAACAGAGATCATTCTGTCGTTTTTTTTAGATTGCATCCAAGTACTGCATTTCGGACTCTTTTGTTGACCATGATGGCTACTCCATTTCTTCTGAGGGATTCCTGCCCGCAGTAGTAGATATAATGGTCATCTGAGTTAAATTCACCCATTCCAGTCCATTTTAGTTTGGTGATTCCTAGAATGTCGACGTTCAGTCTTGCCATCTCTTGTTTGACCACTTCCAATTTGCCTTGATTCATGGACCTGACATTCCAGGTTCCTATGCAATATTGCTCTTTACAGCATCAGATCTTGCTTCTATCACCAGTCACATGCACAACTGGGTATTGTTTTTGCTTTGGCTCCATCCCTTCATTCTTTCTGGAGTTACTTCTCCACTGATCTCCAGTAGCATATTGGGCACCTAATGACCTGGGGAGTTCCTCTTTTGGTATCCTATCATTTTGCCTTTTCATGCTGTTCATGGGGTTCTCAAGGCAAGAATACTGAAGTGGCTTGCCACTCCCTTCTCCAGTGGACCACATTCTGTCAGACCTCTCTACCATGACCCGCCCGTCTTGGGTTGCCCTGCAGGCATGGCTTGGTTTCATTGAGTTAGACAAGGCTGTGGTCCTAGTGTGATTAGATTGACTAGATTTCTGTGAGTATGATTTCAGTGTGTCTGCCCTCTGGTATTTGTCTTTCTCCATCTGACTTACCTCGCTTAGCATAATACCCTCAAGTTCCATCCATGTTATCACAAATGGCAAGGTTTCATCTTTTTCATGGCTGAGTAGTATTCCATTGTGTGTATTTGTGTGTGTGTGTGTGTGTATGCGAATGTGTATGTGTATATATACCACATTGTTCTTAAGCAGTCTTTCTGGATGCATCTCCTCACACAAGGGAAACCAGGGGAACAAAAGCAAAATTTAAAACAATGAGACTACATCAAGCTAAAAAGGAAACCATCAGCAAAAAAAAAAAAAAAAACCAACTTGCCATATGAGAGAAAATATTTGCAAATCATATATCTTATAAGGGGATAATACCCGAAATATATAAATAACTCACCTAACTCAACAACAACAAAACATCCAATGAAAAAAATCGCCAGAGATCTGAATGACATTTTTCACACCAGCTTCTGAGAACAGTCTGTTAGCTGTTTGGGGGTTTTGTGAGCCAGCTCTTAAACTGCTGACAAGTTGAAATCAGCTTTGTTGGGAGTATTTTACACCATGGAACACAGCAAGCTCCAAGAGACAGTTTGTTTTACAGGAGAGCTGGTGGCTGTGTTCCTCCTAGCACATCATTCTGCCCTTCTTCCTGAACCTCAGTTTCCTTTTCTGTAGATGGAGAAGACCCTTGGCCCCTGCCCTGGGGAACTGAGGGTTTGAATGGGAATGTAGTATACAATAAAACTCCTAGCTGAGTGCCTGAATGCTGCTTGTATACAATGAAGTGACTGCCCCAACACATCATGGCAGGGGAATGTACCAGCCATAGCCCCTTCCAGGAGAGAGGTGAGGAGTCAGTCAGTCCATACTTACAGGTGCTGAGCCGGGGTTAAACCCAGACCTCTCTGGATCGAAAGCAGCCTCATAAACCTCCCCAACTCAGCTGCTGAGACCCAGATGTGAGATGGGCAGGTGCCCCTGCAGCAGTTGCACCCTGTTCAGAGGAGGGGAAGAGGAAGGCAGCTCACACCCTGTCCAAAGGTCCGCTGCTACTCAGCACCGCCCACAGCAGCCAGCTTGTCTTCCTGGAGCTGACCTCTGGTAGGCAGGTAAGGATGGAAGAGGAAAGAGTGACCCAGCTGTGCCTCCACCTTCCAGGAATCCAGCCATACTGCAGCCCTAAGCCCACCCAGTACCCCAACCCCACCTGTTCTCCCCACAGCCCATAGGGTCTGCACACTTGCCAACCAGAGACCCTGGGCTTGGAGGAGACCCCTGGCTAGAGAAGCTATTGATCTCCTTAGAGAGACCTCTTCTTTGAAGGGGAAACCCACACACACAGAGAGGTCAGGGCCCAAAGTACTTGTCTAAATATGCAGCTGGCACTGCAGAGGGACTTCACAGGGACACACCCAGGTCATTCCAGGTAGAACTGTCACATTTAGCAAATAAAATCCAGGATGCCAGTTAAATTTTAATTTCAGGTAAATAACAAGTAAGTTTACTCCCAATGTGCCCCATGCCGCATGGCCTAAACACAGTGGGGGTCTACTAGGATGGGCACATGGATGGGGCACCCCTTGTGATACTCCCCTCAGCCCCTGAATGTAGCCCACCTGGGTGGGTGGAGTGATCACAGTGACAGGAACACCAGAAGAATAAGCACCTTAGATGCTCTGAGAAAACTTTGTCCTACTGCACGTGTTTCCCTAGAAGGTTCTCTGTGAGTGGAGAACAAAGCGTTGTCTGTAGTCAAGGGGTGGGTGTGGCAGAGAAATGATGTCTTCAGTATAGATGGATGATTGTTGGGTGCGTGTCTGTGCAGAGAAGAAGCCAGCAGAGGGGAGGCAGGTGGAGGTGAGGAAGCACAGGTCTCTGTAGGGCAGGAGGGAGGAGGCAGGAGGACTGAGCAGTTGGTCCACAGTCACCCATGGGAAGCTGTCACCTCATCAGACACACGATGAGCTTTGGGCATTAGACGGAGCCACAGTCAAGCTTCCTGTGCTGTGTTAAGTCACTTTAGTCTTTCTGACTCTGTGCAACCCTATGGACTATAGCCCATTCAGCCTCCTCTGTCCACGGGATTCTCCAGGTAAGAATCCTGGAGTGAGTTCCCATTCCCTTCTCCAGGGGATCTTCCTGACCCAGAGATCGAACCTCCATCTCTTATGTCTCCTGGATTGGTAGGTGGGTTCTTTACCACTAGTGCCACCTGGGAAGCCCTGCCCAGCTTCCCAAATTTCCCTAAATTGAGTTTTGCTGGCTCCCTTTTCTAGAGGATTAGTGAAGAAAACATTGTGTTTTTCAGAGTATCTCAAGTCTCCCTTCCTCCAGTTGAGATGAAGAGTGAAGGAAAGAAGGAGCCACAGGCTGCAGATTTGACAAGTTTAATGAAAGTCTTAAGTTCACAGTGATCCATCACCCAAGATCTCAGCTGCCCAAACTTCAAGGAGAAACAGCCCTTAGCCCTGTGGATCAGAACCATCCTTCAGATGAAAAGGAACCTATACTTGACAGCACTCACTCACTTGATAGACTCCTTTCCAGAATTCTCCTCTTGGTAATAAAATGGTCTCTAGGGAATGGTCCCCTTTTATGTTCTTGTTGGTGGAATTGCCCGGGCTGTTTTCAAAGGTTCTGAAGACTGTGTGGCAGGTGCATAAATGCCCAAATAAGCCCATTTCGCTGAGGTTCATCTTGGGCATCTATGCACCTGCCATAGTGTTTTCAATCTTCAGGGGCTCCTCAGTCGCTATGGAGGTCAAGGGGTGCCAGAACCTCAGTGATTTGTGTTCCACAGATGAGCAGGAAAGTACGTGCGGCACCATGGAGCGTGCAGTAAACACACAAAGTTATTTCTGCTGCGGCAGCTCTGCAGGAGGAAAAGACGAGGATCAGAATTCCCGAGGTGAGCCACATGCTGTGCTCCAAGCAGGGAGCTCTGCGTCTCATCCGCACGCATCAGCCACACTGAGTCTCAGCACGATGACCCACAGGCTGCATTCTGCCTTCTCTGGTTCCTGCCCCTGCCCAGACAGTGTTCTCACTGCCTGCAAGGTCACAGAGCTACCCCCAGGCTGCTGTGAACTTGCAAGACCCTGGGGGAGCGGAGGAGGTGGGCTGAGGCTGACAGAGGGCTCTGGGAGATGGCTGTTGTGATCTGCTTTCCCTCCATTGGGTATCAGTGAAGGGTTCTGCTTGGAGTCCTCACCTTCCTCTTTAGATAAAATTTTTTTATTGAAGTATAGTTGATTTACAGATTTGTGGTAGCTTCTGGTGTACAGCAAATTGATTCCATTATATATATTGTCTTTCATAGGCAAGAATACTTGAGTGGATTGTCATTCCCTTCTCCAGGGGATCTTCCAAGCCCAGGGACTGAACCGGGGTCTCCTGCATTGCAAGCAGACTCTTGACTGTCTGAGTCGTCAGGGAAGCCCTATGTAATGTATATTCCCTTATAGGTTACTATAGTTGCTATGCACTAGGGCTTTGTTGTTTATCTGTCTCATATATAGTACTTTTAACCCAAGCTCCTAATTTATCCCTGCTTCCCCACCTCCCCTTTTGGCAACCGTAAGTTTATTTTCTATGTCTGTGAGTCTGTTTTGTAAATAAGCTCATTTGTGGCCCGTTTTAGATCCCACCTGTAAGTGATCTCATATGATATTTGTCTTCCGTGTGACTTACATAGTATGACAGTCTCTGGGTCCATCCATGTCGCTGCACATGGCACTCTCTCATTCTTTTTGGTGGCTGAGTAGCATTCCATGTATATGGACATTACATGTATATGGGCCTCCCTCGTAGCTCAGATGGTGAAGAATCTGCCTGCAATACAGGAGACCCAAGTTTGATCCATGGGTCAGAAAGATCCTCTGGGGAAGGGAATGGCGACCCACTCCAGTATTTTTGCCTGGAGAACTCCATGGACAGAGGAGCCTAGTGGGCTATGTACCATATTTTATTTATCCATTCATCCATCAGTGGACATTTAGGTTGTTCCCATGTCTTATCTATTGTAAATAGTGCTGCTATGAACAATGAGTACATGTATCTTTTCTAATTGGAGTTTTCTTTGGATATATGCCTGGGAGTGGGATTGCAGGGTCATATGGCAACTCTATTTTTAGATTTTTAAGGAACCTCCATACTGTTTTCCACAGTAGGTGCACCAGTTTACACTCCCACCAACAGTGTAGAAGGACTCCCTTTTCTCCATACCCTCTCCAGCATTTATTGTAGACTTTTTAATGATAGCTCTTCTGAGCAGTGGGAGGTGATGCCTCACTGTAGTTTTGATTTGCATTTCTCTAATGATTAACATGAAATTAAAAGACACTTACTCTTTGGAAGGAAAGTTATGACCAAGCTAGATAGCATATTCAAAAGCAGAGACATTACTTTGCCAACAAAGGTCCATCTAGTCAAGGCTATGGTTTTTCCTGTGGTCATGTATGGATGTGAGAGTTGGACTGTGAAGAAGGCTGAGCACCGAAGAATTGATGCTTTTGAACTGTGGTGTTGGAGAAGACTCTTGAGAGTCCCTTGGACTGCAAAGAGATCCAGCCAGTCCATTCTAAAAGAGATCAGCCCTGGGTGTTCTTTGGAAGGAATGATGCTAAAGCTGAAACTCCAGTACTTTGGCCACCTCATGGGAAGAGTTGACTCATGGGGAAAGATTCTGATGCTGGGAGGGATTGGGGGCAGGAGGAGAAGGGGACAACGGAGGATATGCCTTGCCAGGCATAGATGCATAGTTTTGATGCATCTGCTCATCAGTACCTTCCCTGCCCTGATCAGGGGGCAGGCAGATGGCAAGTTGACCAGTCAGAGGCTGAGTCCCTTGACTTTGAAATTGGGTGGTGTGGTAGAGTTTCCAGAGATGGAGTCTGTTCCCTTGGATTTAGATTGGCATGGTAACTTTCTCTGACCAATAGAACACAGAGGAAGAGATATACAGGGACGTTCATGCCCCAGACTTGGGAGATGGGCAGCCTCCACTTCCTCCCTCCTGGAAGCTAGCCACCACCATGGATGAAGTACAGCTTCACTGAGAGCACCATGACATGAGGGAGCCCAACTAGCACATGGCGGGGTCATGGGAGATCAGATGGAGGTGGGGCCACACGGGCACCTACCTGAACCTTCCAGCTCAGCCAGGCTACCAGCTGGATGCAGCTGAGGGAGTGACCCCATCCAAGTCCACATGGGTCAAAAGAACCAGCAGGTGGGCCCTGCCTGAAATCCAACCACTGAACTGTGGGAGATTATGAATCAGTAATGTTTAAAGCCACAACACTCTTGGATGGTTTGTTATACAACAGAAAACCAAGGCAAGGAGAGTGGCACAGCCTGGAAGAGGCCCAGAGTTTAACCAGCCAAGAAGAGCTCCCCAAACTGTTATCTGTGCCTACTCAGACCCAGATCCCCTCCTGCCAACTGCAGTTTGTGAGTTACAGCTCATGTTGATGCAGCAAGACCCTGTGCGCCCCCCTAGACTATGTCATGAGGGTCTTTAGTCTCCTCCTGGCAGTTCCCCCTTTGATTTCTGTTCAGCTTTAATGAGTCCTCCTAACAGTGGTGATGACATGACAGAATTAATTCTGGACCTGACACTGATGGGTTTCATCTAGTTCCCCATATCCCCAGGATACCTCCAGGCATGTTGGTGTCTTAACTCATCTTCTGTAGCTTAACAAAGGGACCACCCAGCATGGGGCAGCTCCATGTCACATGTTCCACAGCACAGGCTTCCTGAACTGTCTCCCTATTCCCTCTGCTATGTCTACACTGACTTGAGATGTCTATAACTCTCTGCAGTGTCTATACTGATCAGAGTCATCTCCCTAGTTCATCTGGGTGTTTCGATACCAACAAGGAGTGCCTCCATAATTTCCCTGGTGTCCCTACACTGAACACGGTCCCCCCTTGTCCCCCTGCTGTGTCTACACTATGAATGGGCATTCCCTTTTCTCCTCGGTATCTATACAGGCCAGGGATGTCTACCTTGTTCCCCTATATTCACCTTGAATGTATGCCTATTTCCACTGCTGTGTCTATGCTGACTTTGGATGTGGGATGTCCACTTAGTCTCCTGCAGTTTATATGTGGACCTGGTTTATTTCCCCAGTTCCCTTGGTATGTCAACAGTGACCAGTGGTAACCCCTTAGTTCCCCCAGTGAATCCGTGCTGACCTGGACCTCTCTCAGTTCAGTCAGTCAGTTCAGTCGCTAAGTCATGTCCAACTCTCTGCAACCCCATGAAGAGCAGCACGCCAGGCCTCCCTGTCCATCACCATCTCCCGGAGTTCACTCAGACTCACGTCTATTGAGTCCGTGATGCCATCCAGCCATCTCATCCTCTGTCGTCCCCTTCTCCTCCTGCCCCCAATCCCTCCCAGCATCAGAGTCTTTTCCAATGAGTCAACTCTTCGCATGAGGTGGCCAAAGTACTGGAGTTTCAGCTTTAGCATCATTCCTTCCAAAGAATACCCAGGACTGACCTCCTTCAGAATGGACTGATTGGATCTCCTTGCAGTCCAAGGGACTCTCAAGAGTCTTCTCCAACACCACAGTTCAAAAGTATCAATTTTTCAGTGCTCAGCTTTCTTCACAGTCCAACTCTCACATCCATACATGACCACAGGAAAAACCATAGCCTTGACTAGATGGACCTTAGTCAGCAAAGTAATGTCTCTGCTTTTGAATATGCTATCTAGGTTGGTCATAACTTTTCTTCCAAGGAGTAAGCGTCTTTTAATTTCATGGCTGCACTCACCATCTGCAGTGATTTTGGAGCCCCCAAAAATAAAGTCTGACACTGTTTCCACTGTTTCCCCATCTATTTCCAATGAAGTGACGGGACCGGATGCCATGATATTCGTTTTCTGAATGTTGAGCTTTAAGCCAACTTTTTCACTCTCCTCTTTCACTTTCGTCAAGAGGCATTTTAGTTCCTCTTCACTTTCTGCCAGAAGGGTGATGTCATCTGCATATCTGCGGTTATTGATATTTCTCCCAGCAATCTTGATTCCAGCTTGTGTTTCTTCCAGTCCAGCGTTTCTCATGATGTACTCTGCATAGAAGTTAAATAAGCAGGGTGACAATATACAGCCTTGACGTACTCCTTTTCCTATTTGGAACCAGTCTGTTGTTCCATGTCCAGTTCTAATTGTTGCTTCCTGACCTGCATACAGATTTCTCAAGATGCAGGTCAGGTGGTCTGGTATTCCCATCTCTTTCAGAATTTTCCACAGTTTATTGTGATCCACACAGTCAAAGGTTTTGGCATAGTCAGTAAAGCAGAAATAGATGTTTTTCTGGAACTCTCTTGCTTTTGTGATGATCCAGCAGACGGTGGCAATTTGATCTCTGGTTCCTCTGCCTTTTCTAAAACCAGCTTGAACATCAGGAAGTTCATGGTTCACATATTGCTGAAGCCTGGCTTGGAGAATTTTGAGCATTACTTTACTAGCGTGTGAGATGAGTGCACTTGTGCAGTCGTTTGAGCATTCTTTGGCATTGCCTTTCTTTGGGATTGGAATGAAACCTGACCTTTTCCAGTCCTGTGGCCACTGCTGAGTTTTCCAAATTTGCTGGCATGTTGAGTGCAGCACATTCACAGCATCATCTTTCAGAATTTGAAATAGCTCAACTGGAATTCCATCACCTCCACTAGCTTTGTTCATAGTGATGCTTCCTAAGGCCCACTTGACTTCACATTCCAGAATGTCTGGTTCTAGATGAGTGATCACACCATCGTGATTACCTGGGTCGTGAAGATCATTTTTGTACTGTTCTTCTGTGTATTCTTGCCACCTCTTCTTAATATCTTCTGCTTCTGTTAGGTCCATACCATTCCCTGATTTTTAGCACTGACCTGAGATAGCTCCCTAGTTCTCCTGATGTATCTACACTGTACATCATGGATGCATGGATGTCACCCTAACTCCTCTGGCAGGTCTACACTCACCTGGAATGTCTCCCTAATTCTCCTTCTGGGTCTGCACTGGCCTGGATTTCCTCCCTATTTCCCTTTGTCTACACCAAACTAGGAGGTTTCCCGAGAGCCTTGTTGTGTCCACATTGACCTAACACCATTCCCTAGTGCCTTGGAGTATCTACACTAACCTGGGGTGTCTCCCTAGCTCCTGCATTGTGAGAAAACTGCCCTGGGGTGTGTCCTTTTCCTCGGCAAGTGTCTGCAGCTGCCTGGGGCATGTCTTCACCGACCGACCAGGGATGGCTTCCTAGCTCCCCTGGCACATCCACACTGATCTGAGAGTGATCCCTTGTTCCCTTGTTTTGTCTACATGGACCTTTCAGAGATTCTCTGGTCACAGGTTTTCCCCAGGGAAATTCTGAGAAATTTGCAATTTCTTACCAGATGAAACGTGAAAACTTTGTCCTTAGTTCCACCCCTCATCCCCTTTGCCCCCAACACACACCTTTTTATAGTTTTAATTTATTGGTTAAACTAATGGTGGCAATCCATGAGCTGTGTCAAAGAGTGTACAGATATATGTGGGCATATTGTATGTGTGCTAACACATTACTGAAGGACACATTTCAATAAAGATTTCTGTGTAATTCAAAATTTTAAATCACCTACAGTGTCTACACTGATTTGGAATAACTTTCCCATCCCCCTGATGTGTTCACAATGACCCTGGACATCTCTCTGCTTCCCTTGCTTTGTCTATAACAACTTGTGTTGCCCTCTGTTCACCTTGTGTGTAAACACTGATGTGGGTGGAGGATGTGGCAGAGCTGTCTGCAGAGCTGGGCTGGGGTAAGGGCTGAGGATGGCTGGCCTGGGCCTCACATGGGTCATAGGAAGTCTCACAATCCCATGAAGGGGCTGCATCACAGGTGGTGAGCTCCCCATCACTGGGAGGGTTCAAGCAGAGATGGGGTGATTGAACCACAGCTCAGTTCTTGGGGAGAAGTCAGACCTGACAGGGTTCCTCTCTTTCAGGCTCCCTGATGATCAATGTTGGAAATGGCACCTGAGAAGCTTTAACATTTCAGGGTTTGGCTTCTCCCTGTAGTCTGACTCAGGCTCTGGGGTGGGGCCTGAGGACCCCCTTGCCTCTGCAGCTGCTCCTAGGTCTGAGAGTCCTAATTCCTGGGGTCTGAGAGCTCAGGCCTGGGACTGACCTTGGACCCAACTCTGTTCAGACAGAGCTCCAGGAGGGCAAGGTCTCTAACCTATTGCTCGGAACAGCTCTGGCTCCAGGCAGATTCTCCCACAGTGTGTGTTGGGGACATTTAACAAACAGGGAGGTCAGTGCTCCCTTCCCCCTCTCCCAGCACCAGGGCTACAAGACAAGAGCTCTAGTCCTAGGGACACTGAGCGTCCAGCCTGAGGAGATGAGCCCTGGGTACTGACAACCCCGTCAGGAAGCCCCGGGAGGAGGTGGCACTTGGAGAAGTCTGGTCCCAGCCCACAGTGTCCTCCTGTAGGAGGGGTCTTCCCACTGTGAACACTAAGGACGCACTGAGTGAGTCTCCCCTCCCTGAACAGTCAGCAGGTGGTTTTGCTTTGAAGTCAAACTCAAGTAGGGAGCAGCATCCACATTGGGTGCTGTATGTGGACTGATTGTCAGGCAAAGGGTTTGTTTCTGATTCAGGACCCAAGTCAACTCTGAGCCCCCTGTTCCTCTGGGTTCACTTGGGGGTCAGAGGAGGAAGCCCAGGGAACCGTATCTATGAGGTGGTCACCCCAGCATCACCCTCCATCAGGACAGGTCCTGGGAGGTGGGATCTAGGTCAAGCAGGTTCAGGCGGGAACAGGCTCTTGCTCCCATGATCTATCCACCCAGGAGAAACTGTGCTGAATGCCCAGGATTCCTACAGGAAGTGACCCCAGAACCCAATCTCTGCTGGTCACAGTGAAGTCAGCACAGGGCACAGAAGTTGGGATGAACTATGGCTCAGGTGACCAGGCCAGATCTTCTGCTGCTTGTGATTAGTTCCATCAAGGGGTTGGGGGCAGGCCGCAGGGAGCCTGGGGGAGGGGCTCTGTCTCAGGTGAGGCTCCCAGATCACCCTGGAGGACCTGATGGATCCCCAGGTAGCCGTGACCTGGACCCTCAAGGTACTCTTGGGCTTGATGCTCGCTCTCCAGGGGGTGCACTGCCGATGACAGCCTCTGCCTTGGAGAGGGAGCTGACTTGCAGTTTGCAGACAAGACCTAGGGTAGCTGCTCTGACCCCACTAGAAACCCAGGTTCAGCTCCGAACACCCTCTACTGGTACTTCAGTAAAAATCCTCAGGTGATCCAAGAGCATGAACCCACAGAGACTGCCAACCAAGCTGAGCCCACTTGGAGATCCATGGACCCCTCCAGTTGGTAACTAAGTGGTTGTGATTCTGCCCTCAGTCAGAAGTGGTGATTTATGTCGGAACTTTGCTCAATTATTCAAAAGTTGCCTAAAAAGAATGATTTGCCTAGAGTTTACTGAACTTTCAACACAATAGTAAATTAGTGTGTTTTGCATTAAAAATGTAATATTAATAAAGAGGGTGCTAGAACTGTTAAAATTAAGAATATTTTCTAACAACTGGGTAAAGTTAACTTAAATAATTCAGTAGGAAGCATGAAATCTTCCTGGAGGTATTTCTGCTTAAAGAAAACACATTTAAAGACAGATTATTCATTCCTTTAATTCTCCTCAAATGCAATCATAAGTCCATATTATTAGATTTTCAATGAATATTAATTTCTTAAGGGAAATACATCTGATTTTCTTTTCCACTCCTAGGTTTATTAGGTGTAATCAACATAAGACATTGTGTAAGTTTAAGTTGTAGAGTGATAATTTGATATAAGTATATATTGCAAAATGATAAACACAATTAGGTTAGTTAACACCTCCATAACCTCACAAAATCACCTTTTTCTTTGAGATGAGAGTATTAAATATCTATTCTCACAGCAATTTTCAAGTATGTGATTCAGTATTAGCTATTGTCACCATGCTATATATTGGATCCCCAGAAGTAATGTTACATCTTACAACTGGAAGTTTGTGCCCTTTGATCAACATTTCCTTCACCCCCACAGCCCCTGAAAAGCCACCATTCTTCTGTGTTTCTGAGTTTGCTTTTTTTATATTCCCCATATAAGTGAAATCATATAGTATTTATCTTTTTCTTTGGTCATTTTAAACGTATTAGTTCTGATCCACGAATATGGGATATTTCTCCATTTGAGTATTCTTCAACCTCTTTCATTAAGCTGTTATAGTTTTCAGCATATAGCTTTCACCTCCTTCTTTAAATTTATTCCTAACTACTTAACTGCTTTTGATGTTACTGTGAATGCATTTTTTCTTTTTCAGATGTTTCATTGTTTGTATATAGAAAGGCAACTGTTTTCTGCATGCTGATCATGTACCTTAAGATTTCACTGTATATGTTGATTAGTCCTAACAATTTTTTGGTTGGGTCTCTATATAAGATCATATCACCCACAATAAAACTAATTTTATTTCTTCCTTTCTGATTTGGATGACTTACTCCTTTACCTTGCCTGATTCCTCTGGCTGGGACTTCTAGTATTGTGTTGAATAAGAGTGCTGAAAGTGGGCATTCTTGTCTCATTTCTTATATCAAAGGAAAAATCTTCAACCTTTTATTTGAGTATGGTGTTAGATGTGAGCATGTTTTATATAGCCTTTATTTTGTTGAGGTATGTTCCTTCTTTTTTTTATTTTACTTCACAATACTATACCCAATTTGTTGAAGACTTTTTATCATGAAAGGATGTTGTATTTTTTTCAAATGCTCTTTCTGAATCTACCTGAGATGATCATATGATTTTTATTTTTCATTCTATCATGGTGATTGATTTGCAGGTATGGATCAATTCTTGCATCCTAGGGATAAACCCCACTTGATTTTGGTGAAATGCAATGTTGAATCCAGTTTGCTAACATTTAATTGAGAATTTTTGCATCTGAATTCATCAGGGATATTAGTCTGTAGTTTTCTTGTGTTCTTATCTAGTCTGGTTTTGGTATCAGGGTAATGCTGGCCTCGTAAAATGATTTTGGAGTGCTCCCCCCTCCCTTTGATTTTTTTGGAAGAATTTGAGAAAGATCAACCTTAGTTATTCTTTAAATGATTCACAGAATTCATCAGTGAGCCATCTGGCCCCAGGCTTTTGTGTGTTGAAAAGTTTTTGATCCTTGGTTCAATAGCCTTAAAGTTATAGGTCTGTTCTTATTTTCTATTTCGTCATGCTTCAGTCTTAGATGTTTCTAAAAATTTCTATTTAGGTTGTCCAATTAGTTGTCTTATAGTTGTTCATAGTAGTCTCTTATGATCCTTTGTTTGTCTGTGGTATCAGACAAACGTCTCCTCTTTCATTTCTGATATTATTTATTTGAGCCCTCTCTGTCTTAGTCTAGCTAAAACTGTATCAATTTTGTTAATCTTTTCAAAGAACCAGCTCTTAGTTTCATTGATCTTTTTAATTGATTTTCTATTCTCTATTTCATTTATTTTCCACTCTGATTTTTTTTTTCTTTCCTTCTACTAACTTTGGTCTTTGTTGTTTTTCTCAATCCTTTGGATGTCAAGTTGGGCTTCACAGTTAGCTCAGTTGGTAAATAATCTGCCTGCATTGCAGGAGATCCTGGTTCAATCCCTGGGTTGGGAAGATCCCCTGGAGAAGGGAAAGGCTAGCCACTCCAGTATTTGACCTGGAGAATTCTATGGACTGTTTAGTTCATGGACTCACAAAGAGTTGGACACGACTGAGCGACTTTCCCCTTCGCTTTTCTCTTAGAATTGCTTTTGGTACATCCCATAGATTTTGGCATGTTGTGATTCTGTTTTCATTTATCTCTCAGTATTTTTTATTTCTTCTTTGATTTCTTTGATGACCCATTTCTTGTTCGATAACATCTTCAATCTCCTTTTTGTTTGTTTGTTTTTTCCAGTTTTCTTCTTCATATAGGAACATATAGTAATATGTTCCTACTTGCCATAGCATTGTAGTCAGAAAAGATACCTAATATGATTTTAATCTTCTTAAATTAATTGAGACTTGTTCTGTGGCCTAATGTGATCTATCCTGGAGAATGTTCCATGTACGCTAGAGTAGAATGTATGTTCTGCTTATCTATTCAGTCTATCTGGCCTAATATGTTATCTCAGGCCAGTGTTTCCTTATTGATTTTCTGTCTGGATAATCTGTCCATTGATATGAATATTAAAGTCCTCTGCTACTACTGCACTGCTGTCAGTTTCTCCCTTTAGATCTGTTACTATTTGCTTTATATATTTTAATGCTCTTATGTTGAGTGCATATGTATATCTATATCTTCTTGCCTAATTGACCCTTTTATCCTTTATGCAGTGTCCTTCTTTGCCTTCTATTACAGTCTGCTTTAAAGTCTGCTTAGTCTGATATGAGGATTGCTACACCAGTTGTCTTTTCAGTTCAATTTGTTTGGAATATTTTTCTCCATCTCTTCACTTTCAGTCTATCTGTTTCGCTGAAGTGAGTCTTTTGTAGACCACGTATAGATGGGTCTTGATTTTGAACCTATTAAGCCACTCTATGTTTTTTGGTTGGATAACTTAGTCCATTTACATCTAAAGTGATTATTAATAGGTGTATACTTACTGCCATTCTGTTGTTTTCTGTTTTCCTATAATAGTTCTTCTCTGTTTTTTTCTAATTCTTCTCTTTCTCTCTTTCCATTCAGTTTAATAGCTTTCTTTAATGTTGTGTTTAGATTCCTTTCTCATTTTCTTTTCTATATTCAGTATCAGTTTTTCTTTGTGGTTACCATGAGGTTCATACAAATCTCCCTCTCAGTGTTTTAAGTTTTAAGTTGATGACAGCTTAAATTTGAACATAAACCAGAAATTACATTTTACATCTCCCCATATTTTATATTTTCAATGTTTGACGTGTTTTATATTTGCATTTTTTAATTTTATGCCTTCTTTAAATAATTATTGTAGTTAAGTTAATGTTACAATTTTGTCTTTTAACCTTTATACTTGTTTATAAGTGATTGGTCCTTTGCCTTTACTATATATATATATTTACCTTTTCCAGTGAGATTTTTACTTCGGTATGTTTTCTTGTTACCAAATAGTGTCATTTCTGTTCGGCTTAAAGAAGTCCCTCTAACATTTCTTGTAAATCCAGTCTGGTAGTGATAAACTCCTTAAGTTTTACTTATCTGGAAAATTCTTAATCCCTCCTTCAATTCTGAATGATAACCTTACTGGTTAGAGAGTTCTTGTTTGGAAGTTTTTTTCCTTTCAACTTTGAATGTGTCCTGCCACTGCTTTTTGACCTGCAAGGTTTCTGCTGAAAAATCTGCTGATAGCATTGTGTTTTTTCTTTTGCACATAATTTTTTTTTCTCTTGCTGCTTTTATGACACTCTCTTCTCCAGCTTTAACTTTTACCATTTAAAGTACAGTTGGTCTCAGTGTGGATTTCTTCGGATTCATCTTATTCGGAACTTTTTCAGACTTCCTGAACTTGGTTATCTGCTTCCTTCCTCAGATTAGGAATATTTTCAGTCATTATTTTTTCAGAAAAAGTATTCTGGCCCCTCTTCTCTCTCTCCTCCTTCTGGAACCCTTGTAATAAAACTTGTTGTTGTCCCAAAAGTCCTGAAGAATCTAAGCTACTCCATTTTGTTAACAGAAAAACTCCATTTTGTAAGGTTCTGGGAAAAGAGCCTTTGGAAGTCCCCTGACCTCATCCCACCACCCACGAGCCAATCGGACCCCAGACCAGAATCTCCCGACTTAACGTTCAGGAACTTGTGGTCTACCTAGGTAATAGGGACCAATCAGAAACCAACACACAACCCTTCGAAAAAAAGTGACCAATCAGACGTCCCCCTACCTAGAAATTCTTTTTTTCATGCACACTCCCTATATAAGCAATGTAACCCCAAACTCAGGGCTCCTCCCTATAGCCACTGCGTCAGTAACGGTGGGAGCCCCAGCTCAAGCTTGGTAATAAAAACTCTCTTGCTTTTGCATTGGATATTGGCTCCCTGGTGGTCATTGGGAGATTTCGCAACTTGGGCATAACAGTCCCTTATATGATCCTCACTTTTATTTTATTTTTCTCTTTGCTGCTCTATCTGGGTGGGCTCCATTGCTTTGCCTTCCCACTCACTGATCCTTTCTCTGCTTTATCTAGCCTGCTGTTGACCCCTCTCTACCTCATTTTTAAGTTCAGTTATTGTATTCTTCAGCTCTGTAATTTCTATTTGGTACTTCCTTTTATTTTCTTATCTCTTTGTTGAAGCTCTTCTGCGTTCATTCATTTTTCATGTTCAGTGAGCATCCTTAGGACCATTACTTTCGATTCCTTGTCAGGTAGATTGATTATCTCCATTTCATTAAGATCTTTTTCTGAGGTATTATCTTGTTCTTTCATTTGCAACATATTGCTCAGTCTCCTTGTTTTGCTTGACTCTCTCTTTTTTTTAATGTATTAGGCAAATTAGCTACCACCCTCAGTCTTGAAGGAGTGGCCTTGTGTGGGAGATCCCAGAAACACAGTCCTCCCTGGCTACCACAGCTAGGCACTCAAGGCCTGTCCTCTGTGTGGGCTGCACATGCCTGCCTGCTGCTGCAGAGGGGTGGATGAAGTTATCGCCCAGTGTAGCTGTGATGCACAGCTGCAGTGTGACAGTGGAAAGGGCTCCAAGCTGGCACATCAACCAGGCTAGTAGATTAAAAGGAATGTTCCAAAATGACACCTGTCATGCCTACATTAGCAGGATAGATGGAGATCACAAAAATGGCACTCACCAGTGTCTCTGTCTCCAGAAGAAGTCCCAATAGTTTCCTGCTTCCCCAGCATATGCTTAAGAGTAATCAATGCGTCTCCTGCATGAATTGTCTAGGTGCTCTTCAAATGAGTGTGTTTTCACTGGCTCCTGGGACAAATGAATCTGTGCATAAGCCCTTTAAGAGTAAATTCTCCATTCCCTGTAGTTCTTTGGTTTTCCTGGACATAATCCCCACTGGTTTTCAAAGCTAGGCAGCTTTAGAAATTTGTCTTTCTTGTTCAGGGTCTAAGGTTTATGGTGCCTCATTGGAGCACAAACCCCTCACTCCTAGGGAAATTTTCTGTATTTTGGACATTCTTCTTGATTGTGGACCACTGTCCTAGGTTGGTGCACATGTCTTTTGGAATGATGTCATGTTTCTTCATCTTCTGCCCATTCTGATGCTGTCCTGTTATCTCTTGCTGTAGAGAGCTTTCAGGTATTTTTCAGAGGAAATTTTTTGTTAGGTTTGTTGCATCTGTGAGGTGAGTTCAGGGTCTTCTGACACCACCATCTTGAAAGACTCCTGCCTCTATTTTATGAATGTATGCATTAATTGCTGAAATTTCCCTCTCAGAACTACATTTTCAGCATTCCATGAGTTTTGGTTAATATTTGCTAAATATACTTAGGTACTCTGGTGTTGAATGCATATGTATATCTCCAAATGTTATATCTTCTTGAAGAATTGACCCCTTTATCATTATGTAATGACTTTCTTTGTCTCTTGTTTCCATTTTTGACTTAAAATCTATTTTGTCTGATATAAGTATAGCTAATTTGGTTCTTATTTGGTTTTCACTTAATGGAATATCTTTTTTCATCCCTTCACTTTAGCCTATGTATACCTTTTGTGACTGGTGATAGAAGCAAGGTCCAATGCTGTAAAGAGCAATATTGCATAAGAACCTGGAATGTTAGGTCCATGAATCAAGACAAATTGGAAGTGGGCAAATAGGAGATGGCAAGAGTAAACGTCGACATTCTAGAAATCACCAAACTAAAATGGACTGGAACGGGTGAATTTGACTCAGATGACCATTATATCCACTACTGTGGGCAGGAATCCCTTAGAAGAAATTGAGTAGCCATCATGGTCAACAAAAGAGTCTGAAATGCAGTACTTGGATGCAATCTCAAAAATGACAGAATGATCTCTGTTCGTTTCCAAGGCAAACCATTCAATATCACAGTTATCCAAGTCTATGCCCCAACTAGTAATGCTGAAGAAGTTGAAGTTGAATGGTTCTATGAATACCTACAAGACCTTTTAGAACTAACACCCAAAAAAGATGTCCTTTTCACTATAGGGGACTGGAATGTAAAAGTAGGAAGTCAAGAAACACCTGGAGTAGCAAGCAAATTTGGCCTTGGAGTACAGAATGAAGCAGGGCAAAGACTAATAGAGTTTTGCCAAGAGAACACACTGGTCATAGCAAACACCCTCTTCCAACAACACAAGAGAAGACTCTACACATGAATATCACCAGATGGTCAACACCAAAATCAGATTGATTATATTCTTTGCAGCCAAAGATGGAAAAACTCTATACAGTCAGCAAAAACAAGACCAGGATCTGACTGTGGCTCAGATCATGAACTCCTTATTGCCAAATTCAGAATGAAATTGAAGAAAGTGAGGAAAACCTCTAAACCATTCAGGTATGACCTAAATCAAATCCCTTTTGATAATACAGTGGAAGTGAGAAATAGATTTAAGGGACTAGATCTGATAGACAGAGTGCCTGATGAACTATGGATGGAAGTTCGTGACATTGTACAGGAGACAGGGATCAAGACCATCCCCATGGAAAAGAAATGCAAAAAAGCAAAATGGCTCTCTGGGGAGGTCTTACAAATAGCTGTGAAAAGAAGAGAAGCAAAAAGCAAAGGAGAAAAGGAAAGATATAAGCATCTGAATGCAGAGTTCCAAAGAATAGCAAGGAGAGATAAGAAAGCTTTCCTCAGTGATCAGTGCAAAGAAATAGAGGAAAACACAGAATGGGAAAGACTAGAGAGATCTCTTCATGAAAATTAGTGATACCAAGGGAACATTTCATGCAAAGATGGGCTCGATAAAGGACAGAAAAGGTATAGACCTAACAGAAGCAGAAGATATTAAGAAGAAGTGGCAAGAATACACAGAAGAACTGTACAAAAAAGATCTTCAAGACCAAGATAATCACGACGGTGTGATCACTCACCTAGAGCCAGACATCCTGGAATGTGGAGTGAAGTGGACCTTAAAACGCATCACCACAAACAAAGCTAGTGGAGGTGATGGAATTCCAGTGGAGCTATTTCAAATCCTGAAAGATGATGTTGTGAGAGTGCTGCACTCAATATGCCAGCATATTTGGAAAACTCAGCAGTGGTCACAGGACTGGAAAAAGTCAGGTTTCATTCCAATCCCAAAGAAAGGCAATGCCAAACAATGCTCAAACTACCACACAATTGCACTCAGCTCACACTCTAGTAAAGTAATGCTCAAAATTCTCCAAGCCAGGCTTCAGCAATACGTGAACCGTGAACTTCCAGATGTTCAAGCTGGTTTTAGAAAAGGCAGAGGAACCAGAGATCAAATTGCCAACATCCGCTGGATCATGGAAAAAGCAAGAGAGTTCCAGAAAAACATCTATTTCTTCTTTATTGACTATGCCAAAGCCTTTGACTGTGTGGATCACAATAAACTGTGGAAAATTCTGAAAGAGATGGGAATACCAGACCACCTGACCTGCCTCTTGAGAAACCTATATGCAGGTCAGGAAGCAACAGTTAGAACTGGACATGGAACAACAGACTGGTTCTAAATAGGAAAAAGAGTACGTCAAGGCTGTATATTGTCACCTTGCTTATTTAACTTCTATGCAGAGTACATCATGAGAAACGCTGGACTGGAAGAAGCACAAGCTGGAATCAAGATTGCCGGGAGAAATATCAATAACTTCAGATATGCAGATGACACCACCCTTCTGGCAGAAAGTGAAGAGGAACTAAAAAGTGTCTTGATGAAAGTGAAAGAGGAGAGTGAAAAAGTTGGCTTAAAGCTCAACATTCAGAAAACTAAGATCATGGCATCTGGTCCCATCACTTCATGGCAAATAGATGGGGAAACAGTGGAAACAGTGTCAGACTTTATTTTTCTTGGCTCCAAAATCACTGCAGATGGTGACTGCAGCCATGAAATTAAAAGACACTTACTCCTTGCAAGGAAAGTTATGACCAACCTAGATAGTATATTCAAAAGCAGAGACATTACTTTGCCAACAAAGGTCCATCTAGTCAAGGCTATGGTTTTTCCAGTAGTCATGTATGGATGTGAGAGTTGGACTGTGAAGAAAGCTGAGCACCAAAAAATTGATGCTTTTGAACTGTGGTGTTGGAGAAGACTCTTGAGAGTCCCTTGGACTGCAAGAAGATCCAACCAGTCCATTCTAAAGGAGATCAGTCCAGGGTATTCATTGGAAGGACTGATGCTGAAGCTGAAACTCCAATACTTTGACCACCTCATGCTAAGACTTGACTCATTGGAAAAGACCCTGATGCTGGGAGGGATTAGGGGCAGGAGGAGAAGGTGACGACAGAGGATGAGATGGTGGGATGGCATCACTGACTCGATGGACATGAGTCTGAGTGAACTCTGGGAGTTGGTGATGGACAGGGAGTCCTGGCATGCTGCAATTCATGGGGTCGCAAAGAGTTGAACACGACTGAGCGACTGAACTGAACTGATACCCTTAAAGCTGAAGTGAATCTCTTATGAACAAACAAATACATGGATCTTGCTTAATTTATTTTTATCCATCCAGTCACTCCACGTTTTTGATTGGAGAATTCAATCCATTTAAATCTAGAGTAATTATTGATAGGTAAGAATTTGCTAGTGCCATCTTCTTAGTTGCTTTCTGGCTGTTTTATAATTGTATTATTCCTTCTTTCCTCTTTTGATGCCTGCCTTTGTGGATTGGTCCTGTTCTGTGGTGGTGTGCTCTGATTCCCTTCCCTTAACCTTTTGCCAATCTACCCTAGGTTTGCCTTGTAGTACTTTACATAAAACATTTTACTGATATGTGTCTAATTTATGCTGATGACAAGTTAGCTGCAGTCGTGTGCAGAAACTACCCTTTATTTCTTCCTTTTTTGTTTTTAATCTCAGAGTTTACCTCTTTCTATATTTTGTATTTGTTCATTTTAATTTTAATGTTTACAAATTATAATAGCTGCAGTTATTCTTAATACTCCTTTCTTTTAATCTTTATGTTATAATTAACAGATTAACACACCATCATTTTACGGAATTAGAGTTTTATTCATTTGACTGCATATTTACCTTTTCCAGTGTGTTATATATTTTCATTTACTACTTAGTGTCCTTTCATTTTAGATTGAAGAGTTCCTTTCAGCATTTCTTATAAGGCAGGTCTAATGCCCCCGATGAACTCCACCAGCTTTTGTTTGTCTTTGATTCTCTTTCATTTCCAAAGGATGCCTTTTCTGGTAAGTGTACCCTTGACTGGTAGGGTTTTTTCATTCACCACCTTGAAGATATTGTCCTATTCCCTCCTGGCCTGAAAGATTTCTGCTAAGAAATCCATTGATAGCTAATGCAGGTGCCTTTGTACATTAGAACCTTTTCCTCTCTTCCTGCTTTTATAATTCTCTTTGTGATTTTTGATAGCTTGGTTATAACGTGTCTTGGGAAAGACTTCGTCGTTTGAAATCATGAAGTAACCTATTTCAGGTTTGGAGAGTTCTCATCCATTATATCTTTATATAAACTTTACGTCTGTTCTCCCTTTCTTCTCCTTCTGTAACTCCAGCGGTTCTGATATCGCTTCTTTTGATATGTCCCATGGATCACTTCCTGCTGCTAAGTCGCTTCAGTCGTGTCCGACTCTGTGCGACCCCATAGACGGCAGCCCACCAGGCTCCCCCGTCCCTGGGATTCTCCAGGCAAGAACACTGGAGTGGGTTGCCATGTCCTTCTCCAGTGCACGAAAGTGAAAAGTGAAAGTGAAGCCGCTCAGTCGTGTCCGACTCTTAGTGACCTCATGGACTGCAGCCCACCAGGCTCCTCTGTCCATGGGATTTTCCAGGCAAGAGTGCTAGAGTGGGGCGCCATTGCCTTCTCCATGGATCACTTGGGCTCTCGTTTTTGTTGTTTTTCCTCCACTGAGTGGGTTATCTCAAAGTTTCTGTCCTATCTTATAACTCACTGGTTCTTTCTTCTTTCTGATCTATTCTTATATTGATGATCTCTATCGCATTCTTTATTTCATTCACTGAATTCTTCAGCTCACAATTCTTCAGTTTACTTCTATTTAGTTCTTTTTTATGATTTCTATCTCTTTGTTCAATTTCTTATTTTGTTCTTTGGTGTTTTCCTGATTGCACTGAGTTGTCTTTTCTGTTTTCTTGTGGCTCCTTAAGTTTCCTCAAAACGGCTATTTTGTATTCTTTATCAGGTAAATCACTAGTCTCCATGTCTTTGGGATCAGTTACTGAAAAGACCCTGAAGCTGGGAAAGACTGAGGGCAGGAGGAGAAGGGGGAAATGGAGGATGAGATGGCTGGATGGCATCATCGATTCAATGGACGTGAATTTGAGCAAACTCAGGGAGATGGTGAAGGACAGGGAAGCCTGGCATGCTGCAATCCATGGGGTCACAAGGAGTCAGACACAACTTAGCGACTGAACAACTGGAGAATTATTGTGACCTTTTCATGATGACATGGTTCCTTGATTCTTCATCTTCCTTCACAAAAGGGGTTTTGTGTCACTGTTTCCATGTCTTATATGGCAGTCACCTTCTCCATTTTTTACTAGCTACCTTCAAGTGAGAGACAACTTTTTGTTGGTCCTGCTATCCGTTCTGTTTTCTCTGACCTGTAGAAACACCTGCTCCATGTCTCTTGCTCCCTCTTGTGGCAGGATTCTTAAACTTGTATGTCTTCTCTTGATCGTTCCACAGAGCTATCTTGTTTTCCCGAAGGTGGCGCTACAGGTCAAGATTGTGGTTTTCCCCTTGACCGCAGACCCCGGCCTGTTTTCCATACCTGCTCCCTGTCCACCAGAGCTTGCTCTCATTGCTACCTCCAGGATTTACACACACGGAGCTTGCTGCAGAGTGGAGAGAGAGGTGGAGCTGGAACTGGGGAAATTAGGAATGCTCGCAGTCCAGTTGGGAGGATCCTTGGGTAAGTTTTCCCAGCAGCTCATGAGTCAGCTTCCTACTGGAGTCCCAGATGCAACCAGCAGAAATTGCGTCCCTTTAGTGCCCTCTGATATTCTTATTTGCGTCGTTCCTGCTCTCACTCTCCAAGTCGCGGACGCCCATGTTAATACTCATCGCTGCAGGAGAGGAATGGGTTTCTTTAGCAGCGCCTTCCATACCTGGGAATGCATACCAGGCATTCACTCACACTACTCCTTCTCCTTCCAGGAGAGATAACTGCCCTCCTGTAGCGCTAGGCTTGTGCCACCTTAGGGAGAGAGGTGATGCTGACAAAGTTCCTCTTACCCACTCCAATAAATCCAGATTCACATACAAACTTTTAATATATAAAAATAAATATTTCTTTCCTTTTTCTTCCAACAGAGTGTTAGAACATCTCCCCTGGAAACCTGGATTTTTACAAAGGCTATCTCACCCATGGGTGTCTGCCCAAGTCAGTGTTCTCCAGGTGCTCCCAGGCCGCAGCTGAAAGGAGATGAAGCTGGTTCATGGGGTGCTACCAGTTCAAAAGCCCATGCTGTGGTCTGCCTGCCTGTTACCTGAAGAAGGACAGGTGAGCGAGACTTTTCTCCAGTCCCTCAGAGTGTGATACTGGATCCCATAAGTCCTGCAGCAGAACTCTGTGTATAGGTGGGTGCCAAGTTTTAGTTGTCAAAGGGGACAGAGAGCGAGGGACACCTTATGCTGCTGTGGTGCTGACATCACCCCAGTGAATGTGTTAGTTTACCTTATGCTAATCATTTCACAATATATACGTATAAATCATTATCACATAACCTGAACTTTTACAGCATTATATGTCAATTATAACGCTGGGAAAGGAAAGTCGAGCTGGAATATCTTCCCAGGTACGTATATCTGAGCTGAGAAGTCTCCCTTATTCCCCAAGTCTGTCTACACCAATCTGTAATGTCACTCAAATTCCCCAGGTGTGTTTACCGTGCTACGGGATATCTCCTTAATTCAAACAGTGTGTTTCTTCCGACCTGGGAAGGATACCTGTTTCCCCAAAACTGTCTTCCTTTATTTCCCTACTACCTTAGGTGTGCCTACCCTGAAGAGCAAAGGCCCTCTAATTCCCCAAGCATTTCTATTCTGACATATTTATTGTTGTTGTTTAGTCACTAAATCATGTCCAACTCTTTGTGACCACGTGGACTGTTGCCTGCCAGGCTCCCCCTGTCCACAGGATTTTTCAACCAAGAGTACTGGAGTGGTTGCCATTTCCTTCTCCAGGGGGATCTTCCCAACCCAGGAGCTGAACTCACGTCTCCTGCTTGACGGGCAGATTCTTTACCATCTGAGCCACCAGGGATACATCTTACCAAATCCACAGATGTGTCTACATAGATCTGAGATGTCCCCTCATAGCCAAAGTGATTCTGTAACGACATAGGATGTGTCCCTATTCCTCAGGAATAGTCCCTATAGAGGGACCTAAGGTGTCTGCCTGTTTCTTGATGTGTACAACCTGGCATCTTTGTTTCCCCAATTTCCCAAGTATATCTACATAACTTGAGATGTCCTCCAAATCCTCTATCTCATCTTATGTGTCTTCATTAACCTGGATATCTCCCTAATGTCCAGGTGTTTCTACACTGACTTGGGAGATCTCCCAAATGTCCGAGTTTTTGTACCCTATTTTTTGAAAGATAACTAAATTCCCAGGCGTGAGTTTCCTAAGCCGAGATGTCTCACTAAATCTCATGTGTGCATACACTGGCATGAAGTATATCTATTATTCAGCAAGTGTGTCTATTCTAAAACAATGATGCCTCTATAATTCTTCAGATTTGTCTTCTTTGACATGGTATCACTGCCTAAATCTCTATATGTGTTTTTTTTTATTCTAGTTTTATTGAGATATAATTGACATGCAACATTGTATGGTCTGACTTACATACATCATGAAGTAATTAAGACAATAAGCTTAGTGAACATCCATCATCTCATATACACAAAACATTACAGAAATAAAAAATATATTTTTTTCCTTTTGATGAAACAGGATTTACATTCTTAACAACTTTCAAATATAACATACAGCAGTGTTAATTATATTTATCTTGTACATTACATCCATATTATTTATTTTATAACTAGAAGTTTGTACCTTCTGATTACCTTCATCTGATTCTCTGTTTACGCCATTGATTTCTTTACACTTTCTTTCCTTCTACTAAGTTTGGGCTGTGTTTGTTTTTATTTTTCTACTTCTTTTAGGTGTAAGGCTGGGTTGTTTATTTGAGATAAGTCTTGTTTCCTGAGGCCTGTATGGCCATAAGCTTCCTTCTTAGAACTGCTTTTTTGCTGCCTCCCACAGATTTTGGATGTTTTCATTTTCATTTACCTGCAGATATTTTTATTTCCTCTTTGATTCAGTGACCCACTGGTTGTTATAACGTGTTATAATATCATATTGTTTATACTCCATATGTTTGTGTTTTGGGCAGTTTTTTTTTTTCTTGTTGTTGATTTCTAGTCTCATAACATGCTCAGAAAAGATGCTTGATATGATTTCAATCTTGTTAAATTTTATGAAAATTGTGTAGTCTGCTGCTTTTGGATGGAATGTTCTATATATATCTACTTAGTCATCATGCAAAATGCTGCACTGGATGAATCACAAGCTGGAATCAAGATTGCTGGGAGAAATATCAACAGCCCCAGATATAGATACACAGATGATACCACCCTAATGGCAGAAAGCGAAGAGGAACTAAAGATTAGTCTCTTGATGAAGGTGAAAGAGGAGAGTGAAAAAGTTGGCTTAAAATTCAACGTTCAGAAAACTAAGATCATGACATCTGGTCCTGTCACTTCATAGCAAATAGATGGGGAAGCAATGGAAACAGTAACAGACTTTATTTTCTTGGGCTCCAAAATCACTGCAGATGGTAACTGCAACCATGAAATTAAAAGACACTTGTTCATTGGAAGGAAAGCTATGACAAACCTAGACAGCATATTAAAAAGCAGAGACATCATTTTGCCTGCTGCTGCTGCTAAGTCGCTTCAGTCGTGTCCGACTCTGTGCGACCCCATAGACGGCAGCCCACCAGGCTCTCCCGTCCCTGGATTCTCCAGGCAAGAACACTGGAGTGGGTTGCCATTTCCTTCTCCAATGCATGAAAGTGAAAAGCGAAAGTAAAGTCAGTCAGTAGTATATCCTACTCTTAGTGACCCCATGGACACCAGGCTCCTCCATCCGTGGGATTTTCCAGGCAAGAGTACTACAAAGGTCCGTATAGTCAGAGCTATGGTTTTTCCAGTAGTTATGTATGGATGTGAGAGTTGGACCATTAGGAAGGCTGGAGCGCTGAAGAATTGACATTTTTGAATTGTGGTGCTGGAGAAGACTCTTAAGAGTCCCTTGGATAGCAAGGAGATCAAACCAGTCAATCCTAAAGAAAATCAACCCTGAATATTCACTAGAAGGACTGATGCTGAAGCTGAAGCTCTAATACTTTAGCCACCTGATGCAAAGACAACTCATTGGAAAAGACGCTGATGCTGGGAAAAATTGAGGGCAGAAGGAGAAGGAGGCAACAGAGGATGAGATGGTTGAAGAGCATCACTGACTGAACGGACATGAGTTTGAACAAAACTTCAGAGATAGTGAAGGACAGGGAAGCCTGGCCTGCTATAGTCCATGGGGTCACAGAGTTGGACACAACTTAGCAACTGAACAACAACAAAAGTCTAGTCTAATGTGTCATTTAAGACCTATGTTTTCTTAATGATTTTTCTGTCTGAATGATCTTTTTCTTGCTGTAACCAGAGTTTTAAATTCTCTGTTATTTGTGTTACTGTCAATTTCTCCCTTGATGTCTATTAATACTCATTTTATGCATTTAGATGTTCCTATGTTTGAGGCTTCCCTGGTGGCTCAGATGGTAAAGAATCTGCCTGCAATGCAGGAGACCTGGGTTTGATCTCTGGGTTGGGAAGATCCCCTTGAGAAGGGAATGATAATTCACTCCAGTATTCTTGCCTGGAGAATTCTATGGACAGAGGAGCCTGGCAGGCTTCAGTCCGTGCTGTTGCAAAGAGTTGGACATGACTGAGTGACTAACACAGCTGTCTAAATGTTGGATGCATATATATTTACAGTTGTTATATTTTCTTGGATTAATCCCTTTATCATTATGGAATGTCCTTCCTTGTCTCACTGTAGCCTTTATTTGAAAGTATTGCTAATGCAGCTTTCTCTCCACTTCTGTTTTTGAGGAATATTGTTTCCCACTGCTTCACTCTCAGTCTCTGACTCTCTTTAGATCTAAAATGAGCCTCTTGTAGTCATGATGTATGTGTGTCTTGTTTCTGTATCCATATAGTCACTCTATGCCTTTGATGTTTCCACACTCCCTAGCTGTGTTTACTAGGACGCAAGATCTCAAATTCCCCTGAAGTGAACTGGGATGTCATTCTACGTTGAATGATGTGTCTACACTGTCTTGAGACATCTCCACATGTATGTACTCTGATGTCTCTAAATTTCCAGTCTGCCTACATTGACCTGGCTTGTCTCCTTAATTTCACAGGTTTGTCTCCAGCAACTTGGAAAACCCGCTAATTCTTCACGTGCCTTTACTCACTGGAATATTGCTCAAATTCCCTGTATCTGTTCTAACCATGACATAGGTGTCTACCTGGTTTCCCAAATGTGGAAAATATGATCTAGGATGTCTATTCTGAACTCTCCCTAACTCTATCTCCCCTAAACTGAGATATCACCACCGTTCCCCAGGTGTGTCTGCTTTCTCCTGGGATGTCTCCCTATTGCATCAGAATTGTCTACCCTGATGCGGGTTATGTCCTTGGTTACTCTGGATTGTCTAACATGACCAGGGATGGCTCTCTCATTCCAGATGAGTTTAATATGACCTGGAATGACCCATTTCAACAAGTATATCTACTCACCAAACATATCTCCTTAATTCTCTAGGAGTGTTTACTCTGACTTGGGATGTATCCCTTATTTTCTATTTTTCTCTGACCTAATCTTGGATATCTCTAATTTTTCAGATTTGTCTACTATAACTTAGGATGTAGCCCTTATTCCTCAGTTTTGTCTACTGTAAATTTGGATGTCTAATTCCATAGTGTGTAGACACTGACCTGGGATATATCCTTACCTGGGACATATACACACACCAGTGTGTATATATTGTTCAAGGATGACCCTGTATTTCCCCAGGTAATCTGCCTTGACCAATGAGACCTCCCTAATCACCAAGGTATGTTCACAGTGATCTGAGATGTCCCCCAATTTCTGCAGACGTGTCTATTCTGATCTGTGACGTCTCTAATCACCCAGGTGTGTCTACCTTGACTGTGGTGACACTCTAATTCACCAAGAATGTCAGTCTGACCTAGGATCTCTCCCTAATTACCCACACGTGTCTTCCCTGACTTGTGTATATCCTGACCTGGTATGTCTACATAATAATCCAAGTGTGTCTACTCTGACTTGAGATACTAATACTCCCACTGTTCCTAACCTCATCTGGAATATCGCCCTGTTTCTCTAGGTGTTTCTTCTCCAGCATCCTCCTAATTCCCAAGATGCATCTATCCTAGTATATGATGTCTCCTTAATTCCCCAGGCATGTCTACCCTTACTAGGATATCTGTTTAATAACTCAGGTGTGCTTACACTAACTGGAAATGTCTACTTTACTCCACAGTAAGTACATCTATTTTGATCAGGGATGTCTCCCTAATACCCAATGTCTGTCTACTCTGACATAAGATGTCTCAGTTTCCCCAGCAGAAGCTATCATGACCTAGGATGTCACCTTGATTCCCTAAGTATTTCCATACTGACCTTGGGAAACTCTGTGTTTCCTCTGGTGTGCATTCTTTTAACTTGTGTGTCTTTCTGATTTCCGAGGTCTCTATACTTTGGTCAGGGATGCCTCTATACTTACCCTGGTGTGTATAACCTGAACATAAATGTCTCCTTAATTAATAAATGATTGTGTATACATTTACCTAAAACGTCTTTCTTTTTCTCCATATTTGTCTACTCTTACCTGGATTGTCTCTACTGCAGTGTCTGTCCTGACCTGGGTATCTCTACTGAACTGGATTATCTATAATTCCCCAGGTATGTCTACAGTTAATGAGGTTGTCTACCTAGTTTTCTAGGTGTGACTACTCTGATCTTGGTTGTATTCTTTAGTCCCCAGGTATGTCTACACTCACAAAGAGAGTCTCCATAATTCCCAAGAGGAGTTTAATATGGATTGTGGTGGAAACCAGCCCAAGATGCTAGTACACAGAGGGGAAATGGTCTAGGTCTGGGCACAATCACTGGAGTTCTTCAGAGCATGACTAAATACAGATATCTTGCTGTGATCCGTACACCCCAGATAAGTCTACCCTGACCTAGAATTTCCCTCTAAACCCCAAAATGACTATTCTTACCTTGGAGATGTACCTGGTTACCCTGGTGCGTCTAACTTGACCAGTGAGCTTTTCCTGTAACATAGGTGCATTACTTTGACCTGATATATCTACCTAATTCCACAAGTATGTCTATACTGATTAGGATGTCTCTCTAATTCCCAAGATGTTTCTATTCTAAACTGGGGTTTTGACTTAGTTGCCTGGGAACGCGTAAACTTTAAAATTATTTCTCCAAAATTCCCCAGGTGTATCTACGTGAATGACTTGAAACTCATTACAGGTGACCCTATATGTTTCAGAATATCTAAAATCATAATAAGAATCTATCACACCTCATGAACTAGAGAGATAATCCAGCTCATACTAGTTACACCTGGGGAGTTAGGGTGACATCTCTGGTTATGGTTGACATCTCAGTGAAAGAGAGAAGACATTCCTTATTGGGAAAGATACATTTGGGGAAATAAAAAGATATAACAGGTCATAGAAGACACATCTGTGGAATTAGACATCCTAGATTACTGTTGACACACCAGCCTAATTAGGCAGACATCCAAAATTAGGATAGATGCACCTGAAAATTTGGTGAAACATTCTAATTCAGTATAGACACACCTAAAGGATTAGAGAGACATCCCAAATCAGAGTACGAACACCTGGGGAATTAGAGTCTTCCTTATTTGTGTAGATGTACCTAGGGCATTAATGAAACAGTTTAAGTCCGAATAGATACTAGACGTCCCAGGTGAGTAGAGACGCACCACGGTAATTGGAGTGATGAATCAGAATTGAGGGAGGAGATGGGCCCCTCAATAGACCAGCCTGAGTTTGTCAAGCAGGGTAAATCTGAGCTTTGTTTTCTCTAGACACTCCAAGAATAAAGTTAATGGCAGGATCTGAGTTCTGCTGGAATAAAGAGATAAGAAGACCGCGTCTACCACTCCTGAGGTCAAGGAAACCTCCTCAGCTGCACATGTGCAGGAAGGCTCCTCAGAGGTCACAAAGGGAGGGGGCACCATCCCATAATAGGTGCTGTCAAACTTCCACAGGCTTCCATGCTAGAATCTGTCTTGGCAAAAAAGATATGTACACATATTGGGAAGGGCCCTAGGACAGGTCAAGTGCAGAAAAGAAACAAGATGATTGGTCAAAGGTAAGCAAAGACCCAGAACAACTACTCCTATATAAATGATTTAACCAGCTCTTTATTACACTCCTCCTCATTAGGGAGGACGCCCACACTCATTCTCTCCAGATATGCATTGCTGTCCTGCTTCTGTCTTAAACTGTTTCTCCACGTGCTCTCCCACTTGCTGTGCTGTGTCTCTCATAATAAGCTTTGTACCTGTTTTTGCCTCCTTGAAAAATTAGTTTTGCAAACAGGGCAAGAGCCATAGCAACTTTGTCTCTAGCTTCTGCTGCTGCTGCTGCTGCTAAGTCGCCTCAGTCGTGTCCGACTCTGTGTGACCCCATAGATGGCAGACCACCAGGCTTCCCCATCCCTGGGATTCTCCAGGCAAGAACACTGGAGTTGGTTGCCATTTCCATCTCCAGTGCATGAAAGTGAAAAGGGAAAGTGAAGTCGCTCAGTCGTGTCCGACTCTTCACGACCCCATGGACTGCAGCCTACCAGGCTCCTCCATTCATAGGATTTTCCAAGCAAGAGTATTGGAGTGGGTCGCCAGTGCCTTCTCCGGTCTCTAGCCACCAGTGGCTAGAATTCCTGGTATTCACTCAGGCTATCTAGATTCAATACCTAGGCAAAGAACTAAGATCCACTTCAAGAACATTCACTGTTGTCTCTCTGAGAACAGAATCAGGTTTGACGCATCTGAGATTCATCTCAGGTCAGGGAAGACATACCTATGGATAATAATACATCCCAAGCCAGGCTAGACACACCTTTGGTATTAGGTAGACATTCAAGGTTACTATAGTAATACCCAAGTAATCAGGGATGCATCCAAGTTCAAGATAGACATACTTGGTGACTAGAAAAAAATCCCAGGTCAAAAGAGAAACACCTTATGAATTAAGGAGACAAACCAAGTATTCTCAAAACTAGGGAATTGAGGGGACAGTCCAGATTAGCGTAGATATACCTGGGGTACTTGAAAGTATATGAGTCTAGAGGACTAAGGAGAGATCCCCATTTGATCTCCTAGGGAATAGGGAGACATGCCAGGTAAGAGAAGACACACATGAGGAATTAGAGAGACATCCCAATTCAGTGTAGACATACCTGGGACTTGGGAGACCTCCAAAATATGGGTAGGCATGCCTGAGGAATTAGAGAAGTATCCAGGGCTAGTATAGGCACACCTGAGCAATTATGGAAACATCCCAGGTTAGAATAGACACACCTGGCACTTTGGGATATCTCCCAAGTCAGAGTAGATACACTTGCTGAATTAGGAGACACCCCAGGTTACAGTAGAGACACATGGTGAATAAGAAAAACATCTCAAATAAGAGCAGACAAGCATGTAGAAGTACGGAGACATCAAGACCAGAGTGAATATTATAGACAGTACAGGTCAGTGTACCCCTTAGAAATTATGGAAACACACCAGGTCAAGGTAGCTACTACTGAAAAATAAGATAATACACCATGTCATAATAGGGCTTCCCTGATGACTTAGCTGTAAAGAATCGGCCTGCAATGCACGAGATGCAGGTTCAGTCTTCAGTCGGGAAGATCCCCTGGAGGGAGGCATGGGAACTGACTCCAGTATTCTTGCCTGGAGAACCCCATGGACAGAGGAGCCTGGTGGGCTGTGGTCCATGGGGTTGCAAAGAGTTGGACACGACTGAAGTGACTGAGCATGCAAGCGCCATGTCACAGCAGACACCTGAGAGATTAGGTCTACATCCCAGATCAGTGTAGACACACTAGAGAGTTAGGAGGTCACCCAAGGCTAGTGGAGACACACCTGGAAAATTAAGACACCCCAGATCAATATAGACACCTCTGGGTAAGTAAGGCAAGCAGTCAAGTTCAAATAAGCCACACCTGGGGAATACAGCGTTATCCCAGGTAAAAGAAAGATACATCTGGAAAATCAGGGAGACATCACAGTTAAGAGTAGATGTTTCTGAAGAAAGTGAGTGAAACCCTGGGTCATCCTAACAGCACGTAAGTAAGGGACACCTCTCAGTTCAGCTTAGATTCATTAGCGAACTAGGTATATATTCCAGACCACTGTTTACACAACTGAGACACTTTGAGAAGGCCAAGTCAGGGAAGACACACCTGGGGAAATAAGGTGTTATCTTTGAATAGACTTACCTGGAGAATTAGAGCAACATTCCACTTAAAAATTATAAACTTAAAGATCTAGAGAGATCTCACAGGACAAGTTGGACACACTGGAGAACCAAGGGTAAACACATCTTTACAAATAGAGGGGAAAAAACAGGTTAGAGCAGAAACACCTAGGAATTTATGTAGACTTTGCAGGTCAGAGAGGGCCCAGCAGAGGAAATAGATATCCCAGGTCAGTGCAGACTCACCTGAAGAATTAGGAAACCATCAGAGGTCAGTGTAAACACACCTGTGAATCAATGAAGATACATCATAACAGAGTAGACACACCTAGAAAACAAGGGGACATCCAGGCAGTGTAAACGTATCTCAAAATACAAGTCATCCTAGGTCATAAGTGACAAGCCTGGAGATTTAAGGGAGATAGCCCAGGTCAGTATAGACACACATGGGGACAAATGAGATATTCCAGGTTAAGGTAGACACTCTTGGGGAATTAGAAAGACATCTAAATCATGGTAGACTTCAAGGAGAATTTGAGAAACACCCAGGTCAAAGAAGGCACATCTGGGGAGCTAGGTAAGTACTTCAGACTAGATTAGACACGGCTGGGGAGACATGGAGACAAGTCAGTATACACACTCCTAGGGGAATTAAGGGACGTTATATGTCACAGTAGATTCACTGGAGAACTAGGGAGACATCCAAGGTCAGAGTTAGATGGGAAATTAGGGTCACATCCTAGGTCACAGCAGACATGTAAGGGAGACGTCTTATGTCAGTGTAGACAGTATTGAGAAACAGAGATACATGCCAATCAGAGAAGATGTACTTAGTGAATCTGGGAGACATAGAATATGAGGGTTCCAGGGGAATGAAGAAGACATCTCAAGACAGATGAACCAGGGAACTGGAAAAAGATCCCAGGTCAGGGCAGATATATATGGTTTATTATATAGACGTACCTAGTCAGGGATGACAACCAATGATAATAGGCAGACATCAGAAAACATCCCAGGTAAATATAGACACTTGAGGAATTCAGGAGGAGTTGCCCAATTTCAGTGTTGGCATAGCTGGAGAATTAGGGAACCATTTTTCATCAGTGTAGATATTCTAGAGGCTTTAGAGAGATATTCCAGGTCTAGTAAACACACCTGGGGAACTAGAGACTTACTAGTTCAGAGTAGATATACCTGGGGAATTAAGAAAACAGCAATAGTCAACATCAGTTCAGTCAGTCAGTTCAGTCACTCAGTCGTGTCCGACTCTTTGCGACCCTAAGCATCACAGCATACCAGGCCTCCCTGTCCATCACCAACTCCCAGAGTTCACTCAGACTCATGTCCATCAAGTTGGTGATGCCATCCAGCCATCTCATCCTCGGTCGTCCCCTTCTCCTCCTGCCCCCAATCCCTCCCAGCATCAGGGTCTTTTCCAATGAGTCAACTCTTCGCATGAGGTGGCCAAAGTATTGGAGTTTCAGCTTTAGCATCCATCCTTCCAATGAATACCCAGGACTGGTCTCCTTTAGAATGGACTGGTTGGATCTTCCTGCAGTCGAAGGGACTCTCAAGAGTCTTCTCCAGCACCACAGTTCACAAGCCTCAATTCTTCGGCGCTCAGCTTTCTTCACAGTCCAACTCTCACATCCATACACGACCACTGGAAAAACCATAGCCTTGACTAGATGGACCTTTGTTGGCAAAGTAACGTCTCTGCTTTTCAATATGCTATCTAGGTTGGTCATAACTTTCCTTCCAAGAAGTAAGAGTCTTTTAATTTCATGGCTGCAGTGGGGTCGCACAGAGTCGGACACGACTGAAGCGACTTAGCAGTAGCAGCAGCAGCAAACACCATCTGCAGTGATTTTGGAGCCCAGAAAAATAAAGTCTGACACTATTTCCACTGTTTTCCTATCTATTTCCCATGAAGTGATGGGATCAGATGCCATGATTTTAGTTTTCTGAATGTTGAGCTTCAAGCCAACTTTTTCACTCTCCTCTTTCACTTTCAAGAGGCTTGTTAATTCCTCTTCACTTTCTACCAGAAGGGTGGTGTCATCTGCATATCTGAGGTTATTGATATTTCTCCCAGCAATCTTGATTCCAGTTTGTGCTTCTTCCAGCCCAGCATTTCTCATGATGTACTCTGCATAGAAGTTAAATAACCAGGGTGACAATATACAGCCTTGACGACACACTTAAAAAATTAAGATACATCCCAGGTCTGGGTAAACACACCTGGGGAATTTGGGAAACATGTCATAGTAGAAAAACCTGAAGATTTAGAGAGACAAACAACATAAGGGTAGATACAACTGGGGAACTATGGAGACATCTCAGAGTAGGTAGGAAATTCTAGGCACTTAGTGAGATATCCCAAGTCAATATAGACACAGCTAAGTTATTAGCGGGACAACCAATATCAGAGTAGAAATATCTGAGAAATTAAGGAAATGTTGCAAATAAGTTTGAACATATCTCCTGAATTAGGAAGAAATCCCAAGTCTAAGAAAAGAAACCTGGGAAAGTAATATGACATCTTGGGTTGGGATAAAAAACCCAAAAATTAGGGAGATATCCAAGCTCAGAATAGACACATATCATTGAGTAAATGGGGACAATTCTTTGTCAAGGTAGACATAGCTGGTGAATTAAAAAAACATCCCAGTTCAGTGTAGACACATCAGGAAAACTAGGCAGAATTAGGGTAAGCACATCTAGTGAATAATAGAAATATCACAGGTCAATGTAAAGCACCTGAAGAATTGTGCAGACATACAAAATAAGGATCAACTGCCCTGGGAATTAAGGATATGTTGCAGATCTAAGTAGACACACCTAGGAAATTAGATTCCCTGGTCAGTGTGGACTTCCCTAGGCAATTAGGAACTAGGTCAGAGCAGAAGTGCATGGAGAATTAGGGAACATCCAAGGTCAGGATGGGCTTCCCAGGTGGTTCAGTGATAAAGAACCCGCCTGCCAATGTAGGAGATGTAAGAGAGGCAGGTTCAACCCCTGGGTCAGGAAGATCCCCTGGAGGAGGGCATGACAACCCACTCCAGTATTCTTGCCTGGAGAATCCCATGGACAGAGGAATCCGGCAGGCTACAGTCTATAGGGTCACAAAGAGTCAGACACCACTGAAGTCACTTAGCATGCACACACCATGGTCAAGATAGACACACATGGGGCTTTATGAGACATCTCAGGACAAATTAAACATTGAGGTCTTAGAAACATCTCAGGTCACATTACACACAATAGACAGGAAGTCTTGATAGATAAAATGCCTGATGAACTATGGACAGAGGTTCATGACATTGTACAGGAGACAGGGATCAAGACCATCCCCATGGAAAAGAAATGCAAAAAAGCAAAATGGCTCTCTGGGGAGGCCTTACAAATAGCTGTGAAAAGAAGAGAAGCGAAAAGCAAAGGAGAAAAGGAAAGATATAAGCATCTGAATGCAGAGTTCCAAAGAATAGCAAGGAGAGATAAGAAAGCCTTCCTCAGTGATCAATGCAAAGAAATCGAGGAAAACAACAGAATGGGAAAGACTAGAGATCTCTTCAAGAAAATTAGAGATACCAAGGGAACATTTCATGCAAAGATGGGCTCAACAAAGGACAGAAATGGTATGGACCTAACAGAAGCAGAAGATATTAAGAAGAGGTGGCAAGAATACACAGAACTGTACAAAAAAGATCTTCACGACAAAGATAATCACAATGGTGTGATCACTCACCTAGACCCAGACATTCTGGAATGTGAAGTCAAGTGGGCCTTAGAAAGCATCACTATGAACAAAGCTAGTGGAGGTGATGGAATTCCAGTTGAGCTATTTCAAATTCTGAAAGATGATGCTGTAAGAGTGCTGCACTCAATATGCCAGTAAATTTGGAAAACTCAGCAGTGGCCACAGGACTGGAAAGGTCAGTTTTCATTCCAATCCCAAAGAAAGGCAACACCAAAGAATGCTCAAACTACCACACAATTGCACTCAGCTCATATGCTAGTAAAGTAATGCTCAAAATTCTCCAAGCCAGGCTTCAGCAATACGTGAACTGTGAACTTCCAGATGTTCAAGCTGGTTTTAGAAAAGGCAGAGGAACCAGAGATCAAATTGCCAACATCTGCTGGATCATCAAAAAAGCAAGAGAGTTCCAGAAAAACATCTATTTCTGCTTTATTGACTATGCCAAAGCCTTTGACTGTGTGGATCACAATGAACTGTGGAAAATTCTGAAAGTGATGGGAATACCAGACCACCTGACCTGCCTCTTGAGAAACCTATATGCAGATCAGGAAGCAACAGTTAGAACTGGACACGGAACAACAGACTGGTTCCAAATAGGAAAAGGAGTACGTCAAGGCTGTATATTGTCAC
>NW_024070196.1:44869613-44955637 GCF_014754425.2 Oryx dammah | reverse complement strand
AGAAAACAAAGATCATGGCATCTGGTCCCTTCATGGGAAATAGATGGTGAAACAATGGTAACAGTGAGATACTTCATTTTGGGGGGCTCCAAAATCACTACAGATGGTGATTGCAGCCATGAAATTAAAAGACACTTACTTCTTGGAAGGAAAGTTATAACCAACCTAGATAGTATATTGAAAAGCAGAAATATTACTTTGCCAACAAAGGTCCATCTAGTCAAGGCTATGGTTTTTCCAGTAGTCATGTATGGATGTGAGAGTTGGACTGTGAAGAAAGCTGAGTGCCAAAGAATTGAGGCTTTTGAACTGTGGTGTTGGAGGAGACTCTTGAGAGTCTCTTGGACTGTAAGGAGATCCAACCAGTCCATTCTAAAGGAGATCAGTCCTGGGTGTTCATTGGAAGGAATGATGCTGAAGCTGAAACTCCAATACTTTGGCCACCTCATGTGAAGAGCTGACTCACTGGAAAAGACTCTGATGCTGGGAGGGATTGCGGGCAGGAGGAGAAGGGGACGATGGAGGATGAGATGGCTGGATGGCATCACGGACTCGATGGACGTGACTTTGAGTGAACTCCAGGAGCTGGTGATGGACAGGGAGGCCTGGCATGCTGCAATTCATGGTGTCACAGACAGTTGGACACGACTGAGTGACTGAACTGAACTTAACTGAACTGAACCACATCAAGACTGAGAATTAGTGAGATGTGCCTGGAGAATTAGTGAGACATGCCTGGTCAGTATGGACACAGCTAGGTAATTAGGGCTATACCCCCAGATACATAGACAAGTCTGGGGATACAGAGAGGTAGATGTAACTCAGGAAGTATGGAGACATCTCAGGCTAAGGTAGACAAATCTGAGAAATGAGTATACATCCCAGGTCAGGGAAGACACAACTAGGTAATTAGGAAGACATCACAGGTCAATATAGACACAAGTAGGAATAGAGAGAGACATCACAAGTCACTGTAGACATATCTGGATTACAACTGTTATATCCTGGGCCAAAGTAGTAGTGAGTCAAAGCTCATAAATATGCATAAGGTGAAAAAGATTCTAGGACATATCGTACAAACCTGGGGAATTAGAGACATATCCCAGGTCAGTGTAAACACATCTTGGTAATTAAGAACATATCCCTGGTCAGTGTAGAAAAGTAGGGAATAAGGGATAAAACCCATATCACAGTGGACACATTTGGAAACAACTCAGTTCCAAGGTGGCTCTGTGATAAAGAATCTGCCTGTCGATGCTAGAGATGCAGGAGTCGTGGGTTCAATTTCTGGATTGGAAAGATCCCCTGGAGAAAGAAAATGCAACCCACTCCAGTATTCTTGCCTGCAGAATCCCATGGAGAGAGGAATCTGGTGGGCTACAGTCCATGGGGTCTCAAAAAGTCAGACATGACTTAGGGATTAAGCATGCATGAGCACATAGATTAGTGTAGACACTTGGAGAATTACGGATGCATCCCACACACCTGGAGAACTAGGAAAGCTTCCCAGGTCAGAGTAGATGTGCTTGAGAAATTAGGCTATCAGACCAGATCAGGGCAGACAAACCATGGATTTAGGGAAGCATTCTAGGTCAATGTACACATTTAGAGAATTGTTGAGACATTCCAGATGAGCATAGACACACCTGGAGGATTACAGAAATCACCCATATGAAACACCTAGGGTATTAATGAGATATCCTAGGTCAAAGTAAACTCCTCTGGATCTTTATTGAGATCCCAAATTAGTGCAGAAAAACCTGTGAAATCAGAGAGACATCTGCATCAGTGTAGACACAACTGGGAAACCAAGAAGACAATACACCAAGAGAATTAGCAACACATCCCAGGTCAGTACACTAGGGAAACGTCCCAGGTCAATATAGACACTGGAGGGACTGGGGAGCTATCCAGGTCAGAGTAAACACACCTGGGAACCAGATGGTCTGAGTAGACACTCCTGAGGAAGTAGAGTCAACCCAGGTCACAAAAGACACACTTGGGAGATTTAAAAAAGCTTTCAGATCAAGGGAGACATACCTAGGTAATTAGAGAGACATCCTATGAAGTAGTAGACACACCAGGATATTTAAGGGAACACCCAGATCAATGAGTCACACCTAGGGAATTAGGGAGACAACACTGGTCAAAGTAGATACACCTGGGAAATAAGGAGGACATTCCAGGTCTGTGTAGACACTTGGATAATTAAGGAAAATCCCAGGCCAAAGTAAACAAGTCTGAGGAATAAGGGAAACATCCAATGCCAGGGTAAGCATAGCTGGGGGATGAAGAAGACAGGCCAGGCAAAGGGAGACAGACTTCACGTGTGGGATACCTAAGGAGGTCTCCCTTATCAGAGGAGACACCCTTGGGGTATCATGGGAATACAGGTCAGCAAATTACATGGGGAATTAGGGAGACATCCTGTGTCAGTGTAGACACACTGGAGGATTTAGGGAAACCTCCCAGGTCAGTATAGACACTTCTGAGAAATAAGGGTATAAGAACAGGTCAGAGTCAACATACTGGGGAATTAGGGATATTTCCGAGGTCAAGGTAAACACACATGGGGAACTGGGGCGACATCCCAAGTATAGGTAGACACACCTGGGGAAATTTAATAAGACACATCTGAAAAATAAGATAGACATGCCAGGTCAGGTATGAGGAATATAGGCGACATCCAAGAAGATGGATTTTACCGATGGGGGAGTATGTGCATGGGGTCCAGCTGCTTGCCTCTCAAAAGCCAATAAACAGGCCAAGTTGGTGGAAAGGAACATTTGCTTTATTTCAGATGCTGGCAACTGGGAGGTGGGAGTGGCAGACATCTGTCCAAAGGCCAACTTCACCCCAATAAGCAGGGGGTGAGAGCTTCTATAGACAGAGTTGGGGGGAGGGTACATGCAGAAACAGCAGTTATCTCTAATAGTCATCTTCAAATTGGTCATCAGTGGTCTGACCAGCACCATCTTGATTGTTTTAGGAACAGTTAATCTTCATTTCCAGGGTCCATTTGTTCCCCTTTCTTTGCAGTCAATTCTCAGAATTGTGGCAGCTCATGTCCTGGGTACAATCTGATCGTCACATAGTTAACTTCCCCGCCTGGTGTTTTGGTATCTATAAGACAGCTCACAGAATATGCTCAGAATATTATCTATAGCCCTTGAGAAAGAACTAAAAGTCCTTGACTATGCTTGATGACTTTGACTGTTTTCCTTTGTTTCAGCTTTTCTCACTTCTCTGATTAAACTTATCCTCTGACTAAAGTTTTCGACAGGCAAAAGGCAGGCAGAAGACATGGGCAGGGGCAGCGGCGGGCAAGGACCATATGGTCCTGCTCCATTTCAAGAAGACACAAAGACACATCCGGAAAATTAAGGAGACATCATTGGTTAGTTTAGACAAAGTAGAGAATTAGGAAATCATGCAAAATCCAGGTGGAAACCCTTGGGGCATTATAGAAGCATAAACATATTATTTCTTCTGAACCACAAACATGGGGTATTTTTCCATTTATTTGAGTCTTCTTCCATTCCTTTCATTAAACTCATAATTTTCAGTTTACAGATTTTCACCTCCTTGGTTAAATCTATTTCTAGGTATTTCATTACTTTTGATGCTATTATGAATGAGTTTTTAATTTCTTTTTCAGATGTTTCATTTTTTGTGTCTAAAAAGACAGTGGATTTCTGTATGCTGGTTTTGTACCCTAAAATTTAACAGTATTGTTGATTAATTCTAACAGTTTTTTGGGTGAGTCTCTATATATAGAGGTCTTATCACCTGCAAATAAAAATAATGTTACTTCTTCCTTTCTGGTTTGGGTGCTTTTTATTTCTTTATCTTGTTTGATTGCTCTGGCTAAGACTTCTAGTATTGTATTGAATAGGAGTGCTGAGAGTGGGCATTCTCTCCTTGTTTCTGACATTAGAGAAAAAGTTTTCAGCCTTTTAGTACAGTGTAGAAATGTGGGAATAAAGGAGATATACAAAGTCAGTAGACAGACCCATGGAATTAGGGAAACATCCCAGGTCAGAGTACATACATCCAAATTATGGAGATCCCTCAGGTCAGAGAGAACACCAATGGGAATGTGAAAGACATTCCAGGTCATTGCAGATATGCCTGGAAAATCAAGGAGGCATCCTGGATCAATGCAGACAAATGAAGATTAAAAAGAAAATAGCTCAGGGGAGACATCTCAGGACAAGGGAGAAACACATGGACAGTTAAGGAGATATTCCAGGTCAGAACATACACACCTTGAGACATCTTATGTCAGGGAAGACATACTTGGAGAATATGGGAGACATCCCAGGTCATGGAAATAACCACAGTCAGAAACCACAACTCAGAAAATAAAGAGACTTCCCAGTTCAGTGTACATGCACAAGAGATACCCCAGGTCATAGTAGACACACCTGAGAATTAAGGAGACTTCTTAGCTCAGGTAGATATATCTGGGAACTAGGGAGACATGCCAGGTCAGAGTAAACACATTGGAGAATTATGGAGACGTGCAAAGGTCACAGTAAGTAAAACTAGATTACTGGGGAGGCATCCAAGGGCATAGTGGGCTTCCCTGGTAGCTTAGCTGGTAAAGATTCCACCTGCAATGCGGGAGACCTGGGTTTGATCCCTGGGTTGGGAAGATCCCCTGAAGAAGGAAATGGATACCCATTCCAGTACTCTGGCCTGGAGAATCCCGATGGACAGAGGAGCCTGGTGGGCTGTAGTCCATGGGGTCGAAAAGAGTCAGGTACTACTGAGCAACCAAGGACAGCATACCAAGGGAACAGCAGAAACACTTAGGGAATTAGCAAGGCCTCCCAAGTCAGGTAGTCACAGTGGGAAGCAGGTAACATCACAGATTTGGGTAAATACCCTTGTAGAATTATACACAGAGCCCAGTTCACTGTAGACAAAACTGGGGGACTGGGGAGACATATTGGATCCACGGAGACACAACTAGCGAATGAGGGAAAGAGCCCAGGTCAAAGTAGCCATACCTGGGGAATTACAGAGACGTGCTAGGTTGGCTAGACACACCTAGGGAACTAGAGGGCATCCCAGAAAGAATAGAACAGTTGGGCAATCAAGGAGAGATTTCAGGTTAATGTAGGTTCTTCTGGGGATAAAGGAAGGTATCTCAGGGAAGCGCAGACATATCTGGGTGATTTGGGAGAAATCCCATTCAAAGGAGATAAGGGTGGTATTAATGTGAATCCCAGATCAAAGTAGACACAAGTGGGGAATTAGGGACGAGGTCACAGATCAGAGTAAACGCACATGGGCAATTAGGGAGACATCCCAGGCTAGATTAGACACCGCAGGAGTAAAGGGGAAATCCCCAATCAGAGCAAACACACCTGGGAAATAAGGACGACACCCCAGGTCAGTGCAGACATACTTGTTCTGATCCCTCCTGTACTGCTCTCTGTACGCTTATGGTTTCAATTCTCCTCAGATAGGCTGCCTTTTGAAAGGGCAGCATCTGGTCATTTGGGATCTTTGAAGCATCTGAAAGTCTATAATGGCTAGAGAATCTAATTTCAAAACCCTAAAGTTGATAAAGCTTGAGGAGATGAATACAATAAGCTTCCTCTTCACCTGCATTATGCATGGAACTAGCTCATTACAGTATGTGCAGTTGTCAAGGTAGCAGGTAGTAGACGGGAGGCAAAATTCTAAAAAGCTTGGAGAAGATAATTTTATAAGTCACTCTTGGCTGCAAATGACTTAAACCTGATACTTTCTAGTTTAAGCAGCAAACAGGATTTTTTTTTTTCTTGAGTATTTGAAAAAGCCATGTGAGTACCGATTCATGGCAGAGCTGCGGTCAGGGCTAAGTAGTACCATCAGGACCGGAGTCTCTTTAGCACATGACTCTGCCATCATGATTAAAGTCATTGTCAAGCTTCACATGTCATGACCTGAAAGGCTCAAACTCAGATCATAATTAATATCAGTAGTCCAGACTTTAAACAAAAAATTACGTCATTTTATGATAAATATCACACTGACAAAGTATGGAAACTAGAGGTTCCATAGTATCTGAGATGTAGTTAAGATGTCCCTGAGGAAGTGACATTTAATCTAAGTCCTGAAGATTAAATATCACCTGAACCAAAAAGGAACACAAGGACAGAGTGCCAGGTAGTGGGGAATTGCCCATTCATATTGTCAGTGGATCTGGTAAGATTCTGAGCCACCTGAAGTGTTGATTTCCAGTCTGAGCAGGAAATGTATATGATAAGTTTGGTTTATTTTGATGTTTCATAAAGCAAAGAAGCTACAAAGGGCTAGTGGAATTGTGTCGACAGGAACACAAGAGCCATCGTGATGGGTCTCTCGCTGCATAGGGATGGGTTAGTGGAGAGGATCACATGGAAACATATACTTGGCCATATGTAAAATAGAGAGCAAGTGAGAATTTGCTGTGTGGCACAGGATGCTCGACCCAGTGCTCTGTATCAACCTGGGGGTGGGGTGGGGTGGGAGACGGGAGGGGGGCACAAGAGGGAGGGGGTATATGTATACCTGTGGCTGATTTGTGTTGATGTATGGCAGAGGCCAACACAATATTGTAGAGCAATTGTCCTCCGATGAGAAAAGTATAACTCATATTTTAAAAAAAGAACACTGATTGCAGTGGATTAAACACATCATCAATCCTAAAAAGCAGAAACGAAAAGGTGGACGTTACTATTTACCTTACACGGATAAAAGGATTAAAAGAGAACACTGTGAACAAGTGTACCTGAACAGACCAGATACCCTGGACTAAACGGGGAAACTCCTAGAATAAACAAACGACCACAACTGACTCAAGGAGAAATGGGAAGTCTGATCTGACTCATAACAAGCGAAGAGATGGGACTTAGGAATGAAGACATCTCCCCAAAAGAAAGGCCCAGGCTTCACTGGTGAATACTACCAAACACTGTAAAAAGTAATTACAGTGCACAGGGATCTCTTCAGCAGATGACCCTAGCAGGCTCTGCCACTGAAGAAACCAAAGCCAGCATGGTCATCACAGACCCCCCGGAGCCTTCACCAGCTTTCCCCACACGGCTGCGTGAATCCCTCTCTGCTCTCTCCTGCCCTGGCCCCTTCCAGAGCCTGGGAACAGCGCCGGCAGCTGTGCCAGTCCTCAGCAGCTGCACCAGAGGAAAACACTAGCCTAGACCCCCGTGTCTGATGCCCACTGGGGTGCGTGCACTCAAGGCCAGCCTCTGCAGCTGTGTACTCACACACTACCAGCCTGACGCCCTTCCCTGACCTCCACTGCCACGCACTCACCAAGGGAGATGCTGTGCAGCCACGGAAGAGCATACTGACAGCCCTGGTAGCTACCAGCATTCCCACAGTTGTCCCTGTCTCTTGTGCCTACCCCAGCCCCCAACACTATCTGTGTGTTTGCAACTGGACCCTGCCACTATATAAGACTTGCAGCTGTGCCCTGCAGTTGAGCGTGTAGACAACACTGGGTCTGGCCACTACTGCTGCTTACCTTGATGCCTAGCTGATGGAACTGAAAGCACAGCTGAGGACCCCAACAGCCCTTCTTGAATGCCCTTCAATGCTCTCCAAGGACTATGCAGTTGTCAAAGCTGTAGGTCCCAATGACATAAGTCAATAAGTCATGCCACCACTCTGGAGCCAGCACTGCCATGCACCCACGTGCTTGACACTCTGCACCATTAGACCCAGGGTCACAACACACTCCAGAGTGCTTCCTTTTACAGGTAAAGGTCTTTCCTTGCAGACGGAGAAGCAGTTTCTGCTTCCTCAAATGCACAAATACCGCAGAAGAATGCAAGGATTACAAAGAATCAAGGAAACATGACTCCGCCAAAGGAAAACATTAAACCTCCAGTAACTGGCCAAACCCAGGAACTGCCTGACAGGGAATTGAAAATAAATGTTCTAAAGATGATCAGAAAGCTATAAGAGAACACAGAGGAACAATTTAATGTTATTAGGAAAATAGGAGAAAAGAGTTCTAGAGATAAGTACAGAGGATGCTTATATAACAATATGACTATACTTTATACCACTGAATTGTGCCCTTCAAAATCATTAAAATGGTAAATGCTATGGTGTGTGTATTTTATCACAATGGAAAAAATTATTTTTTTGAAAGCTATGTTTAACATCATACTCAATATTATATTAAATGGCTACGGACTAAGAGTTTTTTCCCCTAAGTTCAGGAAGAAAACTGACCTGCTTTTGCCATTTCTATTCAACATTATACTGGAATTCCTGACCAGAAAAATTATGGGAAGCACAGAAATAAAAGACATTTTATTGAAAAATTGGAAATAAGAAAAGTATTTCTATTTACAGATAACTTGATCTTATACTGATATATAGAAAATCCTAAAGAACTCACATATAGAAAACAAAGCCTATGAGGGAGTAAGAAATCAGCAGTTTCAGGATGTAAGATCAAAATACCAAATCAGTTGTATTTTTATGTTGCTGTTCAATCACTAAGTCATGTCCCCGTGTCTGTGACCCCATGGACTGCAACAGGCCAGGCTTCCCTGTCCTTCACTATCTCCTGGAATTTGCTCAAACTCGTGTCCATTGGGAGAAGGCAATGGCACCCCACTCCAGTACTCTTGCCTGGAGACTCCCATGGACGGAGGAGCCTCATGAGCTGCAGTCCATGGGGTCGCTGAGAGTTGGACACGACTCAGTGACTTCACTTTCACTTTTCACTTTCATGCATTGGAGAGGGAAATGGCAACCCCCTCCAGTGTTCTTGCCTGGAGAATCCCAGGGACGGCGGAGCCTGGTGGGTAGCACAGAGTCTGACACGACTGAAGCAACTTAGCAGCAGCAGCAGCATGTCCATTGAGTCGGTGATGCCTTCCAACCATCTCATCCTCTATCATCCCCTTCTTCTCCTGCCTTCAATCTTTCCCAGCATCAGGGTCTTTTCCAATGAGTTGGCTCTTCACATTGGGTAGCCCAAGTATTGGAGCTTCAGCTTCAGCATCAGTCCTTCCATTGAATATTCAGGGCTGATTTCCTTTAGGATTAACTGGTTTGATTTTTATACATTGCTGCTGCTGCTGCTGCTAAGTTACTTCAGTCGTGTCCAACTCTGTGCTACCCCACAGACAGGCAGCCCACCAGGCTACTAATAAGCAATTCAAAAATTAAGAAAATAATTTCACTTACAACAACATCAAAATAATAAAATATGTAAGAACAAATTTTATCAAGGAGGTGCAAGACCTGTACACTGAGAATACAAAACATTACTAAAAGAAAAATTTTTAAACCTAAATAAAAGGAAATAAGTATTTTATTTATTGACTGGAGATTTAATATGTTTAAGAAATCAAAATTATACAAATCATAGATGTAATGCAATCTCCACCAAAATCTCAATGGCTTTTTTTTTTTTTGCAAAAATAGTAAATCAGACCCTAAAATTCATAAGGAATTGCAAGTTACCCCAAATAGGCAAAACAATCTTGGAAAAGAATAAAGTTGGAAGATAACACATCCCAATTTTAAAACCTACTCAAAGCTACAGTAATCAAAAGAGTGTGGTATTGGCATAAATAGAGCCATATAGACAAATTCAATAGCACTAAGAATCCAGAAGTCAACACATAAATTCATGGTCAGCAACTTTTGACAAAAGTTTCAAGACCATTCTTTTGGAAAAGAATAGACTCTTCAAAAAAAAAAAAAAAGTCACAGGGGCAACTGGATAACCACATGTACAAGAATGAAATGGAACCTTATGTTATTCCATATATAAAAACCAACAAAAATAGAAAAATGACCTAAATTTAAGAGGTAAAAATGTACATTTCTTTGGAGAAAATTTAATGGTAAATTTTCATGACCTCAGACTTGATCATGGATTCTTAGCTATGACGTCAAAAGTATAGGCAACACAGCGAGCTCAACGTGGTACTCTGTGACAACCTAGAGGGGTGGGATGTGGTGAGGGTGGGGGAGGGTTCAGGAGGGAGGGGACATATGTATGCTTGTGGCTGATCATGTTGTTGTATGTCAGAAGTCAATACTGTAATTATCCTCCAATTGAAAAGAAAATTTTTTTAAAGTACAGGCGGATTCATGTTGATGTGTGACAGAACCAATACAAAATTGTAAAGTAATTAGCCTCCAATTAAAATAAATAATTTAAATTTTAAAAAAGTACAGGCAACAAAAGAAAAAATAAGCTGCACTCCACCAAAATTAAAAAAATTTTGTATATCAAAGGACATTATCATAAAAGTGAAAAGACAACCTTCACAATGGGAGGAAATATTTGCAAATAGTTAAGAAAAGCTATGATAAACCCAGACAGTGTATTAAAAAACAGAGACATCACTTTGCCGACAAAGGTCCATATAGTCACCTACAGATGGGCGATTTGGACCATAAAGAGGGCTGAGCGCTGAAGAATTGATGCTTTCAAATTGTGGTACTAGAGAAGACTCTTGAGAGTCCCTTGAATGCTGAAGAGATCAAACCAGTCAATCCTAAAGGAAATCAATCCAGAATATTCACTGGAAGGACTTATGCTGAAGCTGAAGCTCCAGTATTTGGCCACCTGATGCAAAGAACTGACTTATTGGAAAAGACTCTGACTCTGATAGTGAGAAAGAGCGAGGCTAGGAGAAGGGCGTGGCAGACAATGAGATGTTTGGATGGCATCACTGACTCAATGGACAGGAGTTTAAGCAAACTCGGGGAGATAGCAAAGGACAGGGAAGCCTGGTGTGCTGCAGTTCATGGGGTTGCAAAGAGTCAGGCATGACTTAGAGACTGAACTACAAATCTGATATGGGTTTAGATTCAGAATATATTAAGAACTCTTACATTTCAACAACAAAAGGCAAACAACACAATTAAAACCTGAACAGACATCCACAGAAGAAACACAAATTGCCAACAAGAACATGAAAATATGCTCAACATCAGCATCATTAGGGAAAAGCAAATCACAGCTACAGTGAGATTTCAGTCTACACCAGGATGGCTATAACAATAATTTTTAGAAAATTACACATGTGGGGAAGGATGTGCTGACTGAAATATAAAATGGTGCAGCTGCTATGGAAAATGTTGAAAATTTCCTCCAAAAGTTAAATATAGAATTACCAAATGATCCAGAATTTCCACTCCTATGTTTATACCCAAAAGAGTTGAAAACAGATATTCTTGCCTGGAAAATTCTATGGACAGAGGAGCCTGGTGGGCTACAGTCCATGGCGTCACAAAGAGCCAGACACGGCTGAGCGCTGAGCACAGAAGAATACTTGTGCGTGAATGTTCATAGCAATGCTACACATGATTGCCAAAAATGTTTCAATATCCACCAACAAATGAATGGATGGACAAAGTGGTACACCCATGCAATAGAATATTATCCAGCCACAAAATGGATTAAGTGCTGCTATATGGATAAACATTGAAAACGTTATGCTAAGTGTAATAAAAGAAATCAGAAACAAAGTCACCTATTTTTCATTTCATATGAAATGTTAAGAATACACAAATTTACAGCAATAGAAAATTGTTTAGTAATTGTCAGGGACTGGGGTGGAGGAAAGAATAGGGGGTGGTCAAAATGTTTTGAAACAGAATAAAGGTGATGGCTGCATAGCATTTTAAATGTACTAATGGCCACTAAATTATACACTTTAAAATCCGTAATTTTATGTTACGTGAATTTCACCTCAATTAAAGTAAAAGCCATGAGTAAAATAATAGATTAGGAGATGACAAAGAGAAAAATTATGTTCCAAAATACTCATTGCACACCACTAGAAGTTTCTAGGATACCAATTTATTACTCTGAAAATTGATAAAGGGGAAAATTAAGCATTAATCTTGCCTTTCTGGTATGAATACTTCATGGTAAATCCACAGTCCTAGTCATATGGAATAGCTCTTCCAAACAGAACTCAAACTAATAATTTCAGAAGAACTAAAGAATCAAAAGCTTCAGCATCTTATTAAAAAATCTATTCTGATCATTCCATAGATATTAAAGTTATTAGGTGGAAGATCGATGAGGAAATTTACATGGAGGAGTTAGAGCATCACCATTTGAAATCACAAATCCATCAACATCATGAGAAGTGAGAGGGACAGTCATTATGTACCTCATGATAGAATGTAGTATAAAGAACTCAGCTTCACCCACAAAATATTCATGCAAAACAGACCAATCTGAATCTACTCAGCCTTCAGACTTCACGACAAGCCTGCAGCTATTTGGGAAACAGGAGAGCAAATGAAACAAGAGCCAAGGAAGCAATTCAGCTGAAATCAGAATACAGGGCATTCTAACAAAGACGTTCACACGGTTTCTTCAACTAGTCAATGTGAAATTAGAAATCCATGACATGAGAGAGGGAGGGACCTATTCTAGGTTTAGAGAGACAAGAGATATAGAATTCATAGGCAGTATATAGAATCTGCTTCAGCTGGGGTTCAGATGAGCCAATCAACAACATAGTTTTTCAGACAAGGAAATTTGCACATGGACTAGGATTAAGAAATTGGTGTTTGATAAAATATGATAATAATATGGTAGTTATGAAAGGTGAGGCTCTTTATTAGGATGCTTATTGAAGTATTTAGAAATGAAATGACACCATGTATGCAGTTTGCTTTAAAATACTGCAGGGAAGGGATTTCCCTGGAGGTCCAGTGGCTGATTCTCACTCCCCATATAGAGGGTCCAGATTCAGTCCCAGATTGGGGAACTAGATCCTGAATGCCGCAACTAAGAGTTCATATGATACAACAAAGATCTAAGATCCTGCATGCCACATCTAAGACCAGGTGCAGAAATAAATCTAAATAACAAAAAAATTTTTAATACTGCACTGAAAAAGAAAGCTGAGCTTGGTATTCTTTCACACCTCCAGATTCTATTAGTCTTCTATGTTCAGGATGCTAAGCTCCTTATCTTGGAATAAAGGAATGCTTTCCCTCTGGAATCCCTTGGTTCAATCAGAGGCAAAGGGGAGTGTTCAGAGCATTAGTCACCAGCCTGTACTTAGGCACTGGGGCCTCACCCACCCCTACCCCCACCCCGCATGCCTCCTTCACAGATAGTCACAGCTCCTGTGATCTGGGTGACCACCCTCCCTTCCAACTCAGACACAGAACTGCTTCCTGCTGTTGCAGATCCTAAAGTGATTCACTCTTCACCCCGCCCACCCGTGTGCACACTGTCCTTCATTGAGCTCTTCCCCAACCCCGAGTTCCTATGTTATCTGTGGAACCCTGACTGCTTCTTGCTGTTTCCGCTGTTTAGTTGCCAAGTCATATCTGACTCTTTGTGACCCCACGGACTGCAGCGTACCAGGTTCCCCTGTCCTTCACTGCCTCCCCGAGTTTGCTCAAATTCATGTCCATTGAGTCCATGATGCTATCCAACCATCTCAACCTCTGTCACCCCCTCCTCCTGCTGCCCTCAATTTTTCCCAGCATCAGGGTCTTTTCCAATGAGTCAGCTCTTTGCATAAGGTGGCCAAAGTACTGGAGCTTCAGTTTCAGCATCAGTCCTTCCAATGAATATTCCAGGTTGATTTCCTTTAGGATTGACTGGTTTAATCTCCTTGCTGTCCAAGAGACTCGAGAGTCTTCTCCAGCACCACAATTCAAAAGCATCAGTTCTCCGGCACTCAGCCTTCTTCATGGTCCAGATCTCACATCCATATATGACTACTGAAGAAAGTATAGCTTTGACTATATGCACGTTTGTGAGCAAAGTGATGTCTCTGCATTCTAATAAGCTGCCTAGGTTTGTCATAGCTTTTCTTCCAAGGAGTAAGCCTCTTTTAATTTCATGGCTTCAGGCACCATCCACAGTAATTTTGAAGCCCAAGAAAAGAAACTCTGTCACTGTTTTCCCCATCTATTTGTCATAAAGTGATGCAACTGGATGCCATGATCTTAGTTTTTTGAATGTTGAGTTTTAAGCCAGCTTTTTACTCTCCTTTCACCCTCATCAAGAGGCTCCTTAGTTCTTCACTTTCTGCCATAAGAGGGGTATCATCTGCACATCTGAGTTATTGATATTTCTCCCTGCAATCTTGATTCCAGCTTGTGATTCATCCAGCCTGGGATTTTGCATGATGTACTCTGCATATAAGTTAAATAAGCAGAGTGACAACATACAGCCTTGACAAATTTCTTTCAAAATTTGAAACCAGTCCATTGTTCCATTTTGATTCTAACTATCGCTTATTGGCCTGCAAACAGATTTCTCAGGAAGCAGATCAGATGGTCTGGTGTTCCCATCTCTTGAAGAATTTTTCAGTTTGCTGTGATCCACACAGTCAAAGGGTTTAGTGTAGTCAATGAAGCAAAAGTAAAAGTTTTTCTGGAATGCCCTTGCTTTCTCTATGATCCAACTGATGTTGGCAATTTGCTCTCTGGTTCCTCTCCCTTTTCTAAATCCAGCATGTACATCTACAAGATCTCAGTTCACGTACCATTGAAGCCTAGCTTGAAGGATTTAAGCATTTCCTTGCTAGCATGGCTGCAGTCCATGGGGTCACTAAGAGTCGGACAAAACTGAGCAACTTCACTTTCACTTTCACTTTTACTAGTATGTGAAAAGGGTGCAATTGTGCAGTATTTTGAACATTCTTTGGCACTGCTCTTCTTTGGGAGCAGTGGTCTTTGGGCCACTGCTGAGTTTTCCAAATTTGCTGGCATACTGAATACAATATGTTAACAGCATCATCTTTTAGGATTCAAAACAGCTCGGCTGGAATTATCTCCCCTAGCTTTGTTCATAGTAATGTTTCTTAAGGTCCACTTGACTTCACACTCCAGGATGTCTGGCTCTAGGTGAGTGACCACACCATCGTGGTATCCATACCATCAGGTCATTGAGACTTTTTTGTATAGTTCTGTGTATTCTTGACTGCTTCTGGGGGTGGCAAAATGTTGATGGCTGTTGATGTTGGGTGATGGGTCTATGAGAGCTTTATGTCTCTAGCCTTGAGTATGTTTAACTTTTCATAATTAGAAAGAAAATATAAATATATACATTATTTTTTCCATTATTATTATATTTATATCATTAATATTGTACATTTATATTTACATATGCACAGAAATTATCTACAAAGGTAAACACCCAGATTTCAACTGTGGTAGCCTCTGAGAGTGGGACAAGAAGGCAGTGAGTCAGGAGGGGACAGAGAAGAAATACATTACATTTTTACCCTTCTGTGACCCCTCAGCCCCTCTCCCACCATCTCAGTGACATCTTGCCCGGCATATTCCATATCCACCTGCCCCAGGACCCTTGCACATGCTGTTTCAGACTCTCAGAATGCTCTTCCCTGTTCCCACTCCCCTCCCCTCCAACCACCACTACCTTCCATGTGTAGTGAACTTCCACTCATGTTACACCCCGATCCAGCTGTTCTTGTCTCTGGGAAATGTGCTAATGGGGAGTGACCTGGCTCAGCCATTCTTGTGTCAGCATCACTGCTCCCAATACCTCATCTTCATACAACCTGTCTCGGCAAAATTTTTACACGTTCTGTATGATGACCTGTGAATTCTCAGAGGTGGTTTTGCATTTATCTTGTGCTCGTTTCTGAATTTCCAGAGTTAGTTACCTGCATATTTGGGGAGCTTTCCTAGATATGAACTCCAAGGGCACAGATTTTTCCATGATACGCCCAGCATAAAGTACAGTGACCGGCTCATAGTAACTCTTCCAAAAATGGACTCTGTTGAATTCTCTGAAATTTTTACTGGATACATTAAATTTTTGTCATTTAAAAGACATTAACTTAGGCTTCCCTGGTGGTCCAGTGGTTAAGAATCCACCTTGCAATGCAGGGGTCACATGGGTTTGGATCCTGGTCTGGGAAGATCCCACATGCCACAGGGCAGTTAAGCCTATGAGCCACAGCTACTGAGCCCATGTGCTACTACTGCTAAAGCACAGGCGCCCAGAGCTTGTGCTCTGCAATGAGAGAAGCCCCCACAATGGCAACTCATGCGCCACAACGAGGAGCAGCCCCCAGTTCTCCACAACTAGAGAAAGCCTGCACACAGCAAGGAGGATCCAGAGCAACCGAAACTAAAAAGAAAGAAATATTTTTAAAAAATAAATAAATAAAATACATTAACTTTAAAATCAAAACACATTTTGAGGAAAACTGAGAGGTTAATAATCTAAAATCTTGAGGATGAGAAAGGATTTGTTAACCACAATGCAGGCAAATGGAAAATAATAAGCAAAATATAGGTTAATAATGTAGATTTTAAAATTTCTGACTGTACAATAGGGCACTCGAAGCCGATGCACTTGGACAACCCAGAGGGATGGGATAGGGAAGGAGGTGGGATAGGGAAGGGGATGGGATAGGGAAGGGGATGGGATAGGGAAGGAGGTGGGATAGGGAAGGAGGTGGGATAGGGAAGGGGATGGGATAGGGAAGGAGGTGGGATAGGGAAGGGGATGGGATAGGGAAGGGGATGGGATAGGGAAGGAGGTGGGAGGGGATTCAGGACAGCGGGACACTTGTACCGATTCACGTCAATGTTTGGCAAAACCCACCACAGTATTGTAAAGTAATTAGCCTTCAATTAAAATAAATAAAAATTTTAAAAATATTAATAGCATAAGGCAAATGACCTGGAGAAAAATATCTACAGAAAATATGAAAATATAACATAGCAGGTTTATACTCTTACTATACCAAGAGAGCATTCAAATCAAAAAGATTTCTATAAAAAAAGAAAGAGCTTTAAAAGGATATCAAAAATAAGATGCATATATTAATACAAACAATAAAAGGGCTTCCCAGGTGGCACAGTGGTAAAGAATCTGTCTGCCAGTGTAGGAGACACAAGATGTGCAGGTTCAATCCCTGGGTCGGGAAGAAACCCTGGAGAAGGGCACACTCCAGTATTCTTCCCTGGAAAATTAAATGGACAGAGGAGCCTGATGGGCTACAGTCCGTGGGATAGAAAAGAGTTGGACACAACTAAGCACACAGTAAATAATGAAAAATAAAGAATACAGCTGCCAAAGAACCCTTCATCTTTTGTTATCAAAGTTAAGCCAGTGAAAAGAAAATATTTTGTGTTCATTGGGCTTAATAAAGAGTAAAGCCACTATAATAACTTTCGCTGGCAAGGGTCCAGGAATGTCACCCTCCAGGTGCCCCCCCATCACTTCTGTGGGGCAGTTTGGTGACAAGTGTCAAGTCTTCAGCTTGGCAAGTGAATAAATTCCCACAAAGGCAAGCTCACAGCACATGTATACGGGAATTTGCACGACAACATTTATGCTGGAGGCATGTGGATGACAAATCAAGGCTCTGGTAAGAGAACATTGGTTTTGCCAGTGGAGATGCAGCCACCCAGTGAAATATTATATTTCCTTTTTAAAAGATGTTGAAGATCTTTGTTCATTGGAATAATGCCATGGCAGAACCTGAAATTAAAATAAAAATATTTTCTACATTATGACCCAATTTGTTTCCAAATATATGTATGACATTAGTTTGTGACATTTTTTAAAAGCTGGAAAAACATCAACAATTTGCTTACCTGGTGGGAGCTGGAAGGGCACTTTGACTTCCTCCTCCACGGGCTTCCTATTTCATTCAACATACTTTTCCGTTATGTCATTTATTTTTTTTCTTCAGCAAGGGCCACAAATCTCTTTGACAAGCAGCAAAGTGATGCTATCAGTTCCAAGTGGGGAAGGAGCCCTCCCCCTCCTTCTGGACTGCAGGCCCTTCTCTTACCTGAGAGCGAGGCTGCTGGAGCCACCTGGGGAAAAGAACATGCCTGAGAGATGCCAGCCAAGGCCACCCACCAGTCAGCAGCTCTTGCAGTACCAGGAGAAGCCCGTGTTTTTGCCAGCATGAATGAGAGCCACAAGCAGCAGCTGGCGGGCCAGTAGGTCAGGGCAGTGTGCATGCGTCCATGCTAAGCCATTTCAGTCGTGTCCAACTCTTTGCGACCCCATGGACTGTAGCCCGCCAGTATCCTCTGTCCAAGGATTCTCCAGGCAAGGATACTGGAGTGGGTTGCCACGCCCTCCTCCAGGGGATCTTCCCTTCCTGCGGATGGAACCCGTATCTCTGACGTCTCCTGCATTGGCAGGCAGGTTTGTTACCACTAGGTTCTGCCTCGTTACCACCAGGCAGAAAACCCACCAAATGGCTACTTCTTCCCAGCTCCGAGGTTCACAGCCAGGCTTGGAGCTCCCCATTCACGGAACAGGCTGCCCCTGCAGGAGCCTCCATCCTTTGGAGAATAGGCGTCTTTTCTCAACACAGATTCTCTGCTGACCTGCTGATCTCTCTACACTGTTCTGAGGACCCACCTGTCCCAAAAATTCCTGCCCCAGACTCCCCAGCCCTCCCCTCTGCACCTCTCCTGCCTTCAGCTGCCCACCGCCAGCCAGCCTGCAGGAAGTGCTGGGATCGAGGGCCGTGGTGTGGCCGCAGTGGATTGAGAGGTGGGCGCCATCTGACCTTGTGCTCCCGTCTCGAACATTAGTCCAAGGGCAAAGTCAGACACAGACGTGGAGATTGTTAGCTTGTTCTAATAAAGGGGAGGTTGATTCTTTGTCAAGTGAGGGAGGGGATCAGACACTTGTACTTTCTCACTATTTATTAACAATTCAGGGCTCTGTCAGCCTGAGTCCTGGCAGGAAGAGAATTCCTCTCAAGTGTGGATGAGGAAATACAAAAGCAGGGACTCTGTACAGAGAAACAAACTGAGAAGCTGGGACACTCAGAGAGGAACAACAGTGGGAGTTGTGTCCACCCCTCCCGAAGGGCAGGAGGGGACAGCGTTGGGGGAGAGGGGCTGTGGGCCGAGGATCACAGGTCCTGCCAGCAGCGCAGCCCCCAGCAGGGAGACGTGGGTGCCAAATGCCCCACCCTCTCTCTCCACACACCCTCGGATCTCCACGGCACCATTGCTGGGGCCAGAACAGAAGGTAGAAGGCAAAGCACCCTGGGTGACCTGGCCCCCAGGTCATCTCCTAGGGGAGCAATGGGTGAAAGAGGGTGGCTCTGGAGGACAGAGGGGTCCACAAGCCCCCTGTGGACATCAGCGGGTCTCACCTGAGAATGCAGACCCCCAGACACCCTTGGATAATCAGAAGTTTGCCAACACTGGACTCTACACCAGGCCATGATCAGCGACCCCATCAGAGGGGGCGCACGCACTCCAGTTCCCGGAGCCCCCACCGGGTGCCCTCATGGTTGTCCCTTGAAAGCCCTCCACCAACCGAGTCTGAACTTAGGACCAGACTCTGCTTTGAGCAGCGTTGATGAGCCGCATGGCAGAGCTGGAAAGTCAGAATCTCTCTCCCCTCAAAGTCTGCTGGTTCCCCTGAGACCAGCAATAAAGAGGAAAAGTAAAAATAAACCTGCCAGTGAAAAACTAATAAGAAACGAGTTTGGGTGCCTTTGGCAAAAGGAGCACAGACATGCAATAATATTTTCTTTTAACATTGTATCCACAGACTCTTGTGAAGGAAATACCTGATCAGATCCCAAAATGAGCAGTTATGAGAGACTGCTGTTTGAGTGAGACACTTCTGGCAGAGGAAACTAATTTTGCAAAGTGCTCTATCTCCTGACTTGGGGTTTGGTTGCTTTTCAGGGGTGGGAGGCTGGTCCACCAGGGAGAGACAACCTCAGAAGGGGGGGCCCTGCTTTGGGGTTGACCCCCTGGGGCAGATGTGAGGTCCAGAGAGCACTGCAATCTTGCCCCATCAAGGCTCAGGGGCATTTGGTGATGGGGTGTCCCATGGAGCTGGGGTGATGCTGGGGAAGACATCAGGCTTGTTGCCACCTTTTGGCTCTTGTAAATAATACTGCCATGAACACTGAGTATATATCCAATTCCTTAGGGTATATACCAATACAGAAGTACTGAACCATATGGTAATTCTGTGTTTAATTCTTTCAGCTACTTCCATACTATTTCCACTGTGAGTGCACCGTTTTACATTCCATCAGCAATGCACATGAGTTCCAGTTTCTCTATAGCCTTGCCAACGATCATTATTTTCTGTTGGTTTTTTTTTTTTTTTAGAAATAGTATCTCCTAATTTTGATTTGCCTTTATATACTGACTGGGGATGTTGAGTATCTTTTCACATACTTATGGCCATTCATACATAGTCTGAAAAAATGTTTATGCCAGCCCTTTGCCCATTATTTTAGTTGGGTTGTTTTTGTTAAGTTGTAAAAATTCTTTATATATTTTTAATTAATCCTTTATCAGCTACGTGATTTGAAGATATTCGCTCCCACTCTGTGAGTTGTCTTCTAACTTGCTTAACAGAGTCCCTTGATGCCCAAAAGTTTTAAATTTTGCTGAAGCTCAGTTTATCTATTTTTTCTAGTTGTGCTTTATACAGCCAATTAATCACTGGCAAATGCAATGTCATGAATTGTTTTCCCTATATTTTCTTCTAAGAGTTTTATACTCTTTTAAGAGTTTTATACTTAGTTTTACACTGTTCATTGCAGCACTGTTTACAATAGCCAGGACATGGAAGCAACCTAGATGTCCATCAGCAGATGAATGGATAAGAAAGCTGTGGTACATATACACAATGGAGTATTACTCAGCAATTAAAAAGAATACATTTGAATCAGTTCTAATGAGGTGGATGAAACTGGAGCCTATTATACAGAATGAAGTAAGCCAGAAAGAAAAACACCAATACAGTATACTAACACATATATATGGAATTTAGAAAGATGGTAATGATAACCCTGTATACGAGACAGCAAAAGAGACACAGATATATAGAACAGTCTTTTGGACTCTGTGGGAGAGGGAGAGGGTGGGATGATCTGGGAGAATGGCATTGTAACATGTATAATAATCATATAAGAAATGAGTCGCCAGTCCAGGTTTGATGCAGGATACTGGATGCTTGGGGCTGGTGCACTGGGATGACCCAGAGGGATGGTATAGGGAGGGAGGTGGTGGGGGGGTCAGGATTGGGAACACGTGTACACCCGTGGCGGATTCATGTTGATGCATGGCAAAACCAATACAATATTGTAAAGTAATTAACCTCCAATTAAATAAATTTAAATTTTTTAAAAAAGAGTGTAAGTGTACCTTACACTTAGGTATTTGATTTAATTTTAGTTTATTTATCAGTATGGTATAATGTAAAGGTCCCACTTCATCCTTTTGCATGTGAATATCCAGCTTTCCATACACCATTTGTTGTAAAACTATCTTTCCCCCACTGAATGGTCTTGCTGGTCTTGTCAAAAGCCACTTGACCACATATGTGAGTGTTTATTTCTCTTCCATTCCATTGGTCTGTGCTTCTGTCTTTATGCCAGTACAACAGTATTTGATTAATATATCTTTGCAGTAAATTTTGAAATCAAAAAGTGTCAGTTCTCCAAAACCATTCTTTTTTTAGATTGTTTTGATTATTCTGGGCCACTTGAAATTCTGTATGAAATTTAGGATGTATTTTTCTATTTCTACTCCAAAATGTCTTTAGGATTTGATTGTGATTACACTGAATCTGCAGGTCATTCTGGGTATTATTGGCCTTCTAGCAACATCAAGTTATCCAAACCATGAACACAGATGTCTTTCCATTTATTAATCCTATTTTCTTTCAGTAACATTTTATACTTTTCAGTGTACAAGTGTTTTGTCTCCTTGGTTTAGTTTATTTCTAAATATCTTATCCTTTTTGATGCCATTTTAATGGAATTGCCTTCTTAACTTCCTTGTTGGATTGCTTATTGTTAGTATATTGAAACACAGGTGATTTCTGCATGTTGATTTTTCATCCTGCCACTTTCCTGAATTTGTTTACTAGTTCTAACAGTTGTTTTGGTTTTGGAGACATTAGAATTTTCTACATATAAGATCATGTTGCCTGTGAACAAAGGTAATATTACTTTTTCCTTTCCAATTTCTGTGCCTATTCTTCTTCTCTTATTGTCCTTGCTAAACCTTGCAATACTATGTTGAAAAGAAGTAGCTAAAGTAGGCATTTTATCTTCCTGATCTTAGAGGAAAAGTTTCACTCTTTCACCATTGAATATGATATTAGCTGTGGGTTTTTTTCATATGTTGCCTTTATTATATTGAGGAAATTTCTTTACATTTCAAGTTTTTCCCCTAGCTCTCATACTTATTTATTAATTTCCCATCATAACATAAAACCATATCAAGCTTTAGTAACTTCAGGAAGCATGGTACCTCATTTCAAGCTTCTTAAGTGTTTTTATCATGAAAGGGTGTTGCACTATGTAAAATGTGTTTTCTGCAGCAGTCAAAATGATCATGTGGTTCTTTTCCCCTCATTCTGTTAAATAGGTGTATTATGCTGATTTTGGGGACCCCCTGGTGGCTCAGTCAGTAAAGAAAGAATCCACTTGCAATGCAGGAGATGCAGGCTTGATCCCTGGGTCAAGAAGATCCCCTGTAGAAGAAAATGGCAACCTGCCCCAGGATTCTTGCCTGGGAAATCCCATGGATAGAGGAGCTTGGTGGGCTACAGTCCATGAGATTGCAAGAGTCGGACACAATTTAGTGACTAAACCAAACCAGGCTGATCTTTGTATATTGAGCCATTCTTGTATTCCCTTTACTGACTCCCCCCTTTCAGAGAGGCCCCAGTGGCCTTCAATAAAGGCTCAAGAGGGTTCCTCTCCTGGGGGTAACCAGCATCTCTATGTTATCCCCCTTGAAGTTGCCATCAGCTCTCTCTGGATGATGAAAAGGGTCCCAGTGAATATCCTATTACAAGCCCCTCTGACTATAGAATTTCAAACAGCATGTTCAAGTTTTGTAATTTCCAAAGAATGACAGGTAATATTTATTGCAGTGGGGCTGGGAATAAAAGCCACAACATCGAACCCTAAACTCCCGTCCCTTTGCTGTTACAGGAGCTATCACACATGTGAAGTCATGTCTTATGTGTCCATTTCCTTATCTGAGACTCTTTGGATCCAGGCCCTAGGTCTGGCGCCGGCGCCTTCACTAAGCTGTGGTCACCTTTCCAGTTGCTGCTAATGGAACGCTCCAATATAATGAAAATGGCAAGGAGCCTCACAGAAGTCATTTTATCACAGACAAAATGAGCGTGGGCAGCCCCTGAGTCATCTCTGTTCTTACAATGTGCCCAGTTTCTCTGGGGCTGATTTCACACATTTTCCTTTACCAGAACCCAAAGCTGAAAACTGAGGTTGGAGGGTGGACTGGATGTTCTCTCCTATGGCGCACCTTGGCCAAATGTGGGAGCAGGCTCAATCACAGGTCCAAATGTGAACATAAAAAGGAAGTTTTAAGAAATTTGTACATAGATGCCCAGATATCAGCCCCTTAGAATGTCCATACATATATTTCTGATTTCCTGTCAATTACTAAATGGTTTGTTTTAATGTAATCAGTTCCTGACATCTTCAGGGCTAATGAGTCAGTTTAGATTAACGCAAGTGAAAATGAAAGTTGCTCAGTCGCGTCTGGCTCTTTACAACCCCATGGACTATATAGTCTGTGGAATTCTCCAGGCCAGAATACTGGAGTGGGTAGCCTTTCCCTTCTCCAGGGGATCTTCCCAACCCAAGGATCAAACACATATCTTCCGTATTGCAGGCAGATTCTTTACCAGCTGATTCACAAGGGAAGCTCAAGAATAGTGGAGGGGTAGCCTATCCCTTCTCCAGGGGATCTTCCCAACTCAGTAATCTAACCAGGGTCTCCTGCATTGCAGGCAGATTCTTTACCAACTGAGCTATTAGGGAAGCCCAGTTATCAGGGAAGATTAATGCAAAGTGCTCATCTTTTCAGTCCTGCCTTCCAACGACCATCCATATGTCCAGTGGATGTCAGGCAACAAACCAACGAGACATCAGAAACACCAGTATCCACCACAATGGGGCTAAGTTGTTACCACCCATGAGAACTGGATCCATGTGGGTAAATTAGGGAGCCATCCTCCAAATGTGAGTGAGAGGTGGGAACATGGTAAATAAGAGGGTGGGCAGGGATCCCCAGGATGAGACAGGAGAGGGAAGCACTGGGAACCACCCTGGGCTCAGATGCCCCCTTAGCTGTGAGCAGTGGAAGAACTGGGGATGCAGAGCTGAGACAGATGTGGACACAGGGTCCAGGATGCCTCTGGGAGGGTGTGACTCATCCAACAGAAACAGTGCTGTGAGCTGGGGGTCTCTGCACCTCCAGGGGCAGCTGAGTGGGCCAACCCAGGGTCCCAGAGGTAGATGTGGGAAAAGGGAGCCGAAAGTGACCTCCACTGAGACTCTTAGAGACCAGCAACCCTCCACTATCAATCCTTTGGAGAGAAGAGTCTATTCTGTCAGGCCAAGGTGAGCATCTGGTTTGATCAGCAGTTGTGTTCCATGTATAAATGAATAACCTGGAGTTCTGCTCTTATACCAGGTTTCCCTGGTGGCTCAGTGGTAAAGAATCTGCCTGCAATGCAGAAACAGCAGGAGATGCAGGTTCGATCCCTGGGTTGGGAAGATCCCCTGGAGGAGGGCAGGCAATCCATTACTTTATTCTTGCCTGGATAATCCCATGGACAGAGGAGCCTGGCAGGCTACAGCCCACCGGGTTGCAGAGTTGGACATGACTGAAGTGACTTAGCATGCACAGCTCTTATAGGCAAATGTGTAGTGGTCACGGGCACAGATTCTGGAGCCAGACACTGGCTCTATACCTGCTCTGTTGTTTACAAGCTGTGGGGCAGTGGGGAAGATGTTTAAACACTCTGTGTCTCCATTTCCTTATCAACAAAATGGGCTTCTGTGACAATTTAATTAGAACAGTGCAGGCACATACTGTGTGCTCTGTGTCAGTTATAATTATACTTTTTTATCCTTCAAACACACAGTTAATAGAAGTCTCTTTTACAAATGCGTCAATCATTTCTGCCACACTTTTCTTGTTCCAAATCATTCGGCCTGAGGCTCCAGTTCTGACCCTAGAATTATAGAAGTTTCCCTCAGGCAGTAGGTCCCTTTTTAAAGGTCACTTTTTTCAACGGAATAGGTGAAGAAATCGTTTTCAGAATAAAGTTCTAAAGTCAGCACATGGGATGAAATCATGAATAATCAAAGTTGCCCTTGACATTCTGCCTTAGGGAGCCCTTGCAGTGCGGTGTGAGGACCCAGCATCTCTCAGGCACCCACCACGGACAGTCTTCCCGCAGTGATAGACCAGATCCGTGTTTCTCCAGCTGGGCATCAGGTAAGGGAGACGGCTTGCATGGAAGAGCCATTGTGTGAAAGACACAGGTCTCTATATGCTACAAGCATACTCAGAAGAGCCACATAGCCACACTAGTGACTCATAGAACCTGACCCTGATGACCAAGGATGAGCAGGTTCTTGTCTGTATCTCACACACTTTGTTACCAAGTCAGCCAGAGTCTCCCAGTGACGGACCCATTGTGTGACTCTCTCATGACCACAGGTGTCTCTGTAACCAGCTCCTTCCCTGGGATGAACTGTGCTGCCAAGACTGAGCTGTAGAAGGTTCAGGACTGCCTTCCCACCAGGACCCAACAGCTAGCTAGCCTCCTGTTCTCACAGAGTTTATTGAGTACTGCCTCATTCCTGAGAGTCAGTTTCTACTTTTTGAGGCAACAGGGTACAATTTATATTCAGAGATATTATCTAATTGTATCACTTGGCTCAAAAAATGGAATTCGTGGTTTTGATTTTTCTTTCTAATCTCTGATCATAAGCTGTCTGAGCTTACCACTGACCATTAGAATTCAGGGCTTTCTTGCTGGTTGAATGAGAACTGGGACAGATACGGAATTCCCCTGGAGGCAGGCCATTGAAAAGTCTGTTTCTGTTTTCTGCGAAGATACAAAATCATGCACCAGAAGGAATCTTGGGACATTTTGTTGTGTTCCCCCAAAGATATAGTGCAGACGTCCCTGAGGCAAAACTTCTGTTTCCCTACCATGAAATCTGCCTTAAAATGGTGCTGCATTAGACATCGCGTGCCATACTTTAGCGAGAAACCTTACTGAAGCAGTACTCAGATGTTAGTGGAAGTATCCAGAGCTGGGCATAAAAGTATATAAACCATGAAGGGTGCTGCGTTTAGCGTTAAGTGCTGCATGTTTCCATAGAAACAACACAAAATCTGACCAAGGAAACGAACACTGAATGTAAAGCATTTGTTTAATTTTAATGTGAGTAGTTTTTAAGCTGCTTGTTCCCAATGCTATAGAAATGTTCACATGGTAACAGTAAATGCTTTTAATCTCTTTTGGTTTTTAATTGGTTTTTTCTGGTGGATTGATTCCTTATAAATAAAGGGGGGACGTGAAGCAATGCAAGCAGACCCAGAACCATAGCAATGAAAGGGCAAATGAAAACAGAGTCCAGTGGGATTTGTAATTAGAACCAACCCATCTCAGGCACAGATCCAGAAGACCCTTCTATTCCAGAGCCACAGTTCTATCAACACAGGCCCTTCCACATTCCTAATTTGTTGCTTTTAATTATGTTTTCCAGATACACTGAATAGTGGTTTCTCTGATTAGAGTTGCCATCTGCTGGATTCCAGAGCACAGCTAGTCCTGAGTGAGAGAGGTCTTCTGTTTAAGGTTGTTTCCTGAGCTGAGTGCAGGTCACCCAGGTATGCTCACCCAGGTGGAAATCTACTGGGCTGTGTACTGTGATTTGTAATTGAATTTCAACAAAAGGAAAAATAAGTCATTCCCTGAGATAACCAAGGACATTCTGTTTTAAGGAACAGACCCCATTGTTTTTATTAGCTTCAGGCCTTCCTTCCCAGGTGGCTCAGTGGGTAAAGAATCCACCTGCAATGTGGGAGAAGCAGGTTTGATCCCTGGGTTGGGCAGATCTCCTGGAGGAGGGACGGCAACCCACTCCAGTATTCTTGCCTAGAGAATCCCCATGGACAGAGGAGCCTGGCAGGCTGCAGTCCATAAGGTTGCAAAGAGTCAGACACGACTGAAGCAACAGCGCATGCATGCATCCCTGTGAGAAGACCATGTATCTCCACTCTGCTCAACTCAGGGGTGCTCAAGCACCACCTTGCTCCAGCCAAATAAGTGTGCCAGGGAATGTGTGTGCCACTTCTGTCCAAAGGCTTTGAGCCCCTCTCTCCCCTGCAAGTCTATCCCTCCCCTCCCCCATCTTTGTTTCCCCATTTCTCTCTCCCCCTCCCCCACTTGCCAGTCCTTTGATTCATGGTGCCTTTTACCTGTGCCACTGGCTGACATCCCATGGGAAAGGCAAAGGGGGAAAGGCTTCGGGGGAGGGACAACAGCAATGGGGCACGTTAAAGGGAGGCTGGGGTAGCAGGGGAATTGAGGAGGGAGGAGGGAAGGAAGGAGGAGAGAGGAAGGAGGAGGGAAGGAAGGCACCAGGAGATGGAAGAAGACAGGAGGGAGGGAGCTACAGGCTGGACTGTGTGGAGCTGGGCCTCTTGCTGGGAAGAAGAGCCTGGGAGTGAGAGAGTCAGTGGAGGGACGGGTTAGTGAACTGATGAGCTAATCAGGGGAGTGTTGACCACATGGACATGCCCAGTGACACAATACCAGCTACATCAGCAACCAAAAAAGTTAAATACTTAGTATAAATCAAAATATGTGCAAGATCTATATGAGGAAAACTATAAATGAAATCCAAAAAGAACTAAATAAATACATATACTGTGATGTTATGAATAGAGAAACTCAGCATTGCCAAATTCTCAGTTTTTCCCAAATTGGTTTATAGATTTGGTGGAATCCCAATGAAAACCTCAGCAAGTTATGTTGTGAATATTAACAAACTGATTCTAAAGATTATATGGAGAAGCAAAAGACCCAGAGTAGTCAACACGACATTGAACAAAAAGGATAAAGCTGGAAGACTAATAATAACCCAACTTCAGGCTACAGTATTAAGAGCATGTGGTATTGGTGAAAGAATAGACATGTGAATCAGCGTAACAGGATAGAGAGCCCAGAAATACATCCACATAAACACAGGTTTTCAACAAATATTGAAACAACTGCCTTAAACATCTACATTTTAAAAAACTGAATCTAGGAATTCCCAGGTGGTGCAATGGCTAAGAATCTGCCTGTCAATGCAAAGGGCATGGGTTTGATCCCTGATCCAGGAAGATTCTACGTGCTGCGGAGCAACCAAGCCCATGTGCCGCAACTGCTGAAATCTGCGGGCTCTAGGGACTGTGACAAAGAGTAGCCCCCAATCTCCAAAGCTACAGGAAAGCCCTCAAGCACCAATGAAGACCCAGCACAGCCCATAAATAAAATAATTTTTAAAAAAACAACTGAATCTAAACATGGATCCTACACATTTCACAAAAATTAACTCAAAATGCATCACAGGCCTCAACATAAAATGCAAAATTCTAAAATTCCTAGAAGATAATATGGAAGAGAACCTATATGACCTTGAGAATACCAATGACTTTTTAGAAAGGACATCAAAGTCATAATTCATGAAGGAAATAATTGATAAGCTAGACTTGGTTAAAATTTTAAACTTCTGTTATGTGAAAGACACTGTCAAGGGATTAAAGAGATAAGCCACGACTGATAGAACACTGCTATCCAAAAATATAAAGAACTCTTAAAACTCAACAATAAGGCAACAAACAACCCAATTTAAAAACAGGCCAGAGACCTTAACCAATCTCATGAAAGAAGATATACAGATGGCAAATAAGCGCATGGAAGCATGCCCCATGTCGCCTGTCATCAGAAAAATGCAAATTAAAGCAACAATGAAATTCTACTACGCACTTATCAGACCAGCCAAAGTCCAGAACACTGATACCACCAATTTCTGCAATTGGACCTTTCTTGCAAAATTCAACTTGAAATGGATTAAATATATCAATACAAGACCTGAAACCATAAAACTCCTAGAAGAAAACATACTGGAAATCTCCAAGTAAGACTACATCTGGAATGAGAGAAAATACTTTCAAATCATATATCTGATAAGGGGTTAATGTTGATGTATGGCAATACTAATACAATATTGTAAAGTAATTACCCTCCAATTAAAATAAATAAATTTTTAAAAATAGTATTGAAAAAAAGTATTCATACAACTCAAAGCGAAAAAAGCAAACTATCTGATTTCAAAATGGCAGAGGAACTGAGTAGACATTTTTCCAAAAAAGACATATAGATTTTCAACAGAATCATGGGAGGGTGCTTGATGTCACTAATCACTGGGGAAAGGCAAATCAAAACCAAAGTGAGCTATCGTACCTTACACCTGTTAGGATGGCTATCCCCAGGAATGGAAACTGATGCGACCGCTATGGAAAAAAAATTATGGAGTTTCCTCAAAAAACTAAAAATGGAGTTGCTATATAGTCCAGGAATTCTACTTCTGGATATATGTCCAAAGAAAACAGGATATGTATAGTATATATTCCCATGTTCACTGCAGCATGATTCTCAATAGCCAAGATAAGGAAACATCCTAAAGGTCCATCAGTGGGAGAATGGATAAAGAATATGTGATTAAATATGTGTGTGTGTGTGTGTGTGTGTGTGTGTGATAGCTAGCTAGCTGTGTAAATGTATATGCTCAGTCATGTCCAACTCTTTGCGACCCCATGGACGATAGCCCACCAGGCTCCTTAGTCCATGGGAATTCTCCAGGCAGGAATACTGGAGTGGGTTGCCATACCCTCCTGCAGGGGATCTTCCTGACCCAGGGATCGAACCCAGGTCTCCCACATGGAAGGCAGATGCTTTACCATCTGAGCCACCAGGGAAGAAGCCCTACATATACGTACACATATACATATATTTATACTTATACATGTACATATACAATGGGATATCATTTAGCCATGAGAAAAAGGGAAATTCTGCCATAGGACCACGTGAACAGACCTTAAGAGCATTATGCTAAGTAAAACAGCCAGACAGAGGAAGAAAAATACTGCATGACTTATATGTGGAATCATAAACAGCCCAACTCATAGTTAGAGAGACTAGAATGATAGTTACCAGGGGCTCAGTGAGGGGAATGGGGAGATGTTAGTCAAAGGGTACAAATTTCCAATTATAAGATGAATAAGTTCTGCAGGTCTAATGTAGGGCATGGTGATTATAGTTAATAATACTTATTATATGCTTGAACATTACAAACAGTAAATCTTAAGTGTTCTTACCATAGAAAAGGATCAGTAATTATGTGATATGATGGGAATATTAACTTTTGCAGTGTATAGGTGCAAACATATATGTTCAAATCAACATAGTGTAAGTACACCTCATACCTGCACAAATTAATATGTCAATTATACCTCAATAGGACTGGAAAAAATAAGTGAGCTGTCAAGCCATGAAAGACATGGAGGAACCTTAAATTCACATTCCTAAGTGAAAGAAGTCATCTGAAAAGGCTGCCTACTGTATGATTCCAACTATTGACATTCTGGAAAAGCAAAACTACAGAGACAGTGAAAAGATCAGTGGTTGCCAGGGTTTGGGGTGGGAGGGAGTGAGGGATAAACAGTTGGAGAACAAAGGATTTCCAGGGTGGTGAAAATGGTCTGTATGATGTTATAATAATGGGTCCAAGTCAGTGCACAGCTGTCCAAGCTCATACATACAGAGCCAAGAGTGAACCATAAAGTAAACTATGGACTCTGAGTGATAACAATGAGTCAATGTAAGTTCTTCAGTTGTGACAAATGTACCATCTGATGGGGAGTGTTGAGAAAGAGGGAGGCTGTGCATGTGTGGGGAAGTGGGTTATACGGGAAGTCTCTATCATTTCCCTCAGTTTTGTTGTCCATCTAAAACTTCTCTTTTCAAATACACAGTATTTTAAAATAATGATTCATTTTTTTACTTAAGAGCATGGAAATGCCTCCAAAGAGGCCTGTTATTAAATGCTAGCCAAACACAGCAGCTGCCAAGATGTCTCTCCTTGTTTAAAGCAAGATTAACAAGTGCTGGAGTGGAGCCCCAAAGTCAAGCCAGATGCCATGTGGGACTGCTCTGTAAACAGGAAGCAGAAGGAACCTGAAGAGGAAACAGTCTTCAGTGGCCGGCAGGAGCCCCAACTCCATGGACAGGACAAGGGTGAACCCCACTGAGGAACTCAGGGGACAAAAGATGGGGTGGGTAGATCACAATAGAAATATAAACTCAACCTGCTCCACCTGAATCAGAGTCCACGGTTTAACAAGCTCCTTGGGTGCTTCTGAGAGGCACTGGTTTGGAAGACAGATGTTCAAGGAGCTCTTTGGGGTCCTGGCTGCTCATAACTCACAATCTGAGGGGGGCTGGGCTGCTGGCAGAAGGCAGCTAAAAACTTCCAGCCCCACAAACATCTAATCTGGGTGGACAGTTCCCGACTTCCAGTTTGCAGGAAGTAAATGATTAAATTACAATCCACAGCTCAGCTGCCCACTGAGCCATCACAGGCATTCTCAACACAAATGCCCCCTCCTCGGGGGAGACTCCCTGATCCTCCATCACCTCCCAGTCATCCCTCCTCACCCTGCATTTTCTACATAGCATGTCTGTCTTCCTGGGTCCCCAAGCTCCTGGACTTCACATCAGCAGAGCCTGGCTGCATGGTGTGTATGTTGAGTATGTGTGTGTAGTGTATGTGCAGGTGTGTATGTTGGGGGAGGGGGAACCTGCCTGAGTCCAGAGCCCCGAGCAGAGCGGGGTGGGAATAAATGTCCGCCTCCCCTCCTCCTTCCCTCTGTTCTCCTGCTGGCACCCCTGATGTCCAAACCTGCAGATGGAGGTCAGAGGTCAGCCTCTCAGACAGAGCAGGGCAGAGCGAGTGTGGGAGCTAAAAGGAGGGAAGAGTGAAATGTCCAGGGCAGAGAAGATATGGTATCTCTGCCCCTCACTCCTCCTGCATGCAGTCTGCCCCACCCCTGCCTGCCACACCTGCACCCTGAATGCCGTGAAGCCAGCCCCTCTGCAGAAGCAAACTTCTTCCATGAAACCAGGCTTGACTCGGGGGGTGTGTCTATACCCTCAGCTCTGCCTGCTTCCTGCCTCCTGCTCATTCCTGGGTTGGGGGGCGGCTGCCCCTTTGCAGGAAGACCCCACAGCGGGTTCTCCTGCACTGGGTGCCTGAGAGCCCAGGACCTGCCCCAGAAGTCAGGGCCCTCAGAGCCTGAGTAATGCAGTATCCTTCCCTCCCTCCCCTTTCACTGGAAAACCAGAACCACCACGAATTTTCTTTTAGAAATTAATATTCATGAAAAATCTAATAATGTAAATTTATGGTTGCATTAGAGGCAAAATTAAAGGAATAAATAACCCATAAGTTTGTAATGTGTTGTCCTTAAGCAGAAATATCTCCTGCTTAATCTCCATGCTTCCTACTGAATTATTTAAACTGAGATCACTCAGCCACCTGGGTCTTGTCTGCAAAGTGCAAGTCAGTCCCCCACCCCAAGGCAGAAGCTGTCTTGGGCAGTGCCAGGCAGGACGCAGGTGAGAAACACTCTGCATCAGGTCCAAGAGCACTTTGAGGGTCCAGGTCACAGCTACCTGGGGATCCATCATGTGCTCCAGGGTAATCTGGGAACCTCACCTGAGACAGAGCCCCTCCCCCAGGCTCCCTGAGGCCTGCTCCCCACCCCTGATGGGTCTAATCACAATCAGGAGAAAACCTGGCCTGGTCACCTGAGCCCATAGTTCAGCCCACCTTCTGTGCTGACGTCATTGTGATCAGTAGAGATTGGGTTCTGGGGTCACTTCCTGTGGGAATCTGGGGGATCCAGCACAGCACAGTTTCCCCCAGGAGGATGGATCTGCTCCTGGCAGGGCTGCAGGGCTGTGCTGGGGGCCCCTCCTAGGACTGGGTGTGTCCGCTCACCTCTGCATCTCTGCCCACTGGCCCAGCAGCAAGGGCAGGAGAATCAGCTTCCTGAGCAGGCATCCTGCTCCCACCTGAGAGCTGCTCAGCCCAGATCCCTCCCCACCCAGGTCCTGTCCTCATGGAGGGTGATGCTGAGGGCCTTGCCCCATAAATGCATTTCCCTGGACTTCCTCTTCTGACCCCCAAGTTTACACACAGGAACAGGGGGCTCAGAATTGACTTGGGTCCTGAATCAGAAACAAACCTTATGTCTGACAATCAGTCCACATAGAGCACCCAATATGGATGCTGCTCCCAACTTGAGTTTGATTTCAAAGCAAGACCACCTGCCAATTGTTCAGGGAGGGGAGACTCAGTGTATCCTTAGTGGTCACAGTGGGAAGACCCCTCCTGCAGGAGGACACCGTGGGCTGGGACCAGACTTCTCCGAGCGCCGCCTCCTCCTGAGGCTTCCTGACGGGCTTGTCAGTGTCCAGGGCTCATCTCCACAGTCTGGACGCTCAGTGTCCCCAGGATTAGGGCTCTTGTCTCATAGCCCTGGTGCTGGAGAGAGGAAGGGGGCACTGACCTCCTTGTTTGAGAATCTGCCTGGAGCAGGAGCTATTCTCAGCACTGTGATGGAGATCCTGCCCCAGAGCTACATCTGCATGGAGCCGAGTCCAAGGCCAGTTCCAAGCCTAGGCTCTCAGACCCCAGGAGTCAGGACACCAGGAGCAGCTGCAGAGGTAAAGGGGTTCTCAGGCCCCACCCCAGACCAAATCTGACTCTCCCAGAGTCCGATTCTGCAGGGAGACGCTAGAAGTCTGACATGCTTGAACCTTCCCAGTGGCAGGGACCTCACCCCCGGTGAAGCAAGCAGCCCCTTCATGGGACTGTGAGAAACACCTTCCCTGTGGGCCCAGGTTAGCCATCTTCAGCTCTCAACACAGCCCAGCTCTGCAAGTGGCTCTTCTCCATCCTCTACCTGCAGATTCCTCCCTGTCCTGAATCTTAGCCCCCAGCAGAGCCCCTGTATACCGCCTCCCAGCTGTTCCGTCTGAACAGGGAGGTATCCCAGGACTCCTGCTCCAGGGGCTGCCTCTCCCTGCAGACCTCCCCCTACTTCCCTCCTGCAGCCTCAGGGGCAAAGTAAACACCCCACCGCCCCCTCAAGTCAGGTGTCAGGGCCCCTTTGACAGATGGGGGTTAGAGGGGAAAGAAGATTCTGCCAGATGGTGTGTTTGCGTTTTGCATGCTCCAGGTCTCCAACTGCTGCGTCGACATTTATGATGCAGGAAAAGACTGAATCCTCACCTGCAGTCTGGTCTCTACTGATCCTTGACATGGAGCCCATGGGCACTGGGGTTTAGGGAGCCAGTCATCTTGTGGTTCCAATCTCGGGCTGGGCTGGAGGCAGGAGGCCTGCTTTGTATGCTCTGAGCCCCTCTACACAAAGGAGCTCCATTATTCCAGTCTGGAGTTCAAACTGCCCCTTCTGCAGCTCAAATCTGCAGTGACAGCCACAGAGCAGGAAACCCACCTGCCCTTCATCCCTGGGCGCAGCTCAGGTGATACCTGGAGTGAGTAGGGATTGAAGGGCCCCTGAGAGGTTCAGACCCACCCTCAGGGCTGCATTTCCCGCGAAGCCACTCACCTGGTGACTCTTGCAGGTGTGAACAGTGGATGAAACTTGCTTCCTGCCCCACAACCAGCCCTGAGTGTACCCAGAGAACAGCCGGACAGGGAGCTGCGGGGACCCAGAGTCCTCTGACTGCGGGTGCAGGAGCAGGTCCAACTCTGTTCTCTGAAGACATGTCAGCTCCATCCGGCAGGCAGAGAAATGGTCTGAGGGTGAGAGCAAGGGCCCCATCCATCTCCCAGTCAGGTGCCCCATGGCCCAGGGCTGCTACACCTGTTAAGTCCTTGGGGTCAGACCCCTGGGGCAGCTCTTCTGGGTTCTCACCAGGGAGGGGGTCACTGCCCAGTGGGTCCTCAGAGGCCTTGACTGTAGAAAGCTGCCTGAACCCCTCCTGGCTGCACCCTGCAAGTTCCTTCATGGAGAAATGAGGTCTATTCTAGGAAGAGGAACTCCATCTTCTCCTCCAGCAACAGTGCCTCCACCGTGAATGAGGTCCTAACCCAGGGACCTTGTGCTTGTTCAACAAGCTTGAGCATAGAAGGCCCAGCCTCAGACTGGACAGATCAATGCATGATAAAGGGTGGCTCATAAAGCTGACTGACTAAGAGATTTTGTCTGGAATAGAGTGACAGATGAGGAAAGAGTTCTGCATTGATGCTTCAAGACCAGGAGCTGGTGCCCCTGACTGAGGACGGGGGCCTATGTCCACAGAGGGGCACTGAGCCCCTCCTCCAGGCTGTGTTTCTCCATCAAACCTTGACTGAGCTCACATAGCCAAGGCAAGACCAAGGGAGCTGGGGAGACACTGTCATCTCAGTGCAGATACAACAGGATAACTAAGAAGACAACAAGGCCAGTGCAGACACACCTGGGGCACTGGTGAATCATCCCAGGTCACTGTAGAAACAGAGAGGAACTAAGAAGAAATCCCAGACCAGAATTCCCCTGCCAGAGGAATTTGGGAGATAATCTAGGTCAGTGTAGACACAGGAGAGCAACTAACAAACACGTGCCAGATCACTGTAGGCATTTGAGGGGAATTGGGGAAGATCCTAGTTCATTGTAGACACAGCAGGATAATGAGGGGATAATCTCAAGCAGTATAGACACTTGGAAAACATTCTAGGTCAGAGCAAACACAGCAAAGATCTGGGAAAATTTCCCAAGCCTGTGTAGACTCACCAGAGGAAATAGGGAGCTAACCAAGTCTTAAAGCAGGATAAACAAAGAGAATCCTGGGTCAGTGCAGGCAGTGGGTGCAGTCAGTGTAGACACGGCAGAGGAACAAGGGAGACCACGCCTGGCTAGTGAAGACACACCAGGAGAACTGAGGAGATATCCAGTCCAGTATAGATGTGACTCAGGACTCATACAACATCTCAGTCACTGTGGAAACAACAGGCTGGAAGTTTTCAGCACCCTGGAGAGGTCCGAGCTGATCCAGGAGGCTAGTAGAAGTCGCATTAGTCGCTCAGTCGTTTCCGACTCTTTGCAACCCCGTGGCCTGCAATCTGTCAGGCTCCTCTGTCCATGGGATTTTCCAGGCCAGAATACTGGAGTGGGTTGCCGTTCCCTTCTCCAGAGGATCTTCCTGAACCAGAGATTGAACCCAAGTCTCCTGCATTTCAAGCAGACTCAGGGAGGCTGGAGGTCCTTTATTCAGGGCCGGAATGGAGTAAGCAGAGTTCCCACATGCTGACCCTAGGATGGACATCTGCTTTCACCAGTCGCTTTGAGAAGCTGTCCCTCCGTGTCTGCAAACCTCACAGTAGGGACCATACTCCAGCCTGGGGGAAAGCTCCTCTCGTAAGTCAGGGCAATCATGTTCTCCACTCTGCCCTGTTTCCTATCTTTCATCAGCAGGGACTGATTCTTCTGCAGCATTTGGCCATTTGGATCTTGGTCCTAGGTTTCCCCTCATCTTTATATGAGAGTTTCCTTTGTGACCTTTTCTCCAACACCTAGTTTACAGGAACTGTATTAAACGGGGCCAACATTTCTCTACTTAATAATTCAATACTTGGACATGCTGTCAGGCCAAGTAATTTACAACAGAAAGGAAGCTCAAGCTGCCTTCCTCAGTAGATCATGTATGCTCTGACTCTAAAACATTCTTCAGTAAGGACACTGTCCTTCCTAAGGAGAGCTGTGACTTTTACAAGGCTATTTAACGCTTCAAGCTATTATGATGGCGTGAGGAAAATTACTGTGATGATAGCTGTCTTTGCCACTTATAAATTCCCAGGATGTTTACCATATAAATATTACCCAAGGACACCACTTCCTCCTAATGACCTGAGTGATAAACGCCTCTTGCTGGGAGCTCTGCAAAGCCAGCCCCTCTGTCCAAAGAAGGGGAGACCCAGCAGCCATCCAGGTTGGGGACCCTTCCATGAGTCAGGGACTTGATTCTCAGCTGTGGGTTGCAGACCAGTTATATCAGAAATGACTTGGCAAGGAAATAAAAAACTATTTTGTACAAAAGAAACAATTTTAAAAATTATTTTTTAAAGATTTTTTTATGTGGGCCATTTCTTTAGTCTTTATTGAATTTGTTACAATATGGCTTTTGCTTTATGTTTTGGGTTTTTGGCTGCGAGGCATGTGGCATCTTAGCTCCCCAACCAGGGTTTGAACCCACAGCCCCTGCCATTGGAAGATGAAGTCTTAAACCACTGGAATGCCGGGGAAGTCCAAGAGACTAATACGGAGTTTTATTCCCTGTTCCCTAAAGCTTTGCTCTAGATACTTGGCTAGAAAGACTCCCAGAGTCCCTACTTTCCACAGTGCTAGTGGTGTTTACATCCTCTCACTCTAGGGAATGTCCAAGCAAGGGCAGACAGCCCGGGCCAGGACTGCTCTGTTCCGGAAGATTCTTCACATTGACTCAGCTTTACATGAGCTCTGCAAGTTTTCATCGTGAGTGTCTGTCAGTCCCTGGGAATTCTGAGTTTGCAGATTCAGGCAGCTCTGAAGCCACTTCTAGGAGGAGGAGGGAGGTAGCTTTGGGTGCAAAGGAGGCCTTGGGAACTGGAGCAGATGTGACCCCAGACCGCATATTCAGGGGTGCACCAAGGGAACTCTGCATGCCTGGGAGTCTCCCCGTGGTCCCTGCCTGAGCTTCCATTTCCCCATGGGGTGAGGAATGCCACCTTGGTCAATGAGTGCGTCTCAGCCAGTTCAGACTTTCAGAGTCCTGACAGAAGAGGATCCAGCTCAGGGCATTCACAGGGTGGTCTCATAAAGAGTTTGTTCTCAGAGCTGTGGGCAGAGTGCAAGGGAATCACCAGAGATGTTGACACACTGGGGACTAGCCAGGGCAGGCGGTTACCCTCTCCCTTTGGCCTGAGAGGAGAGATTGTCCCAGAACCAGGAAGGGCAGTGGCCCTGAAGGACTGCCAAAACCACAGACGCGGCAGGGAAGGATGAGGGAGAAGTTACTCAGCTTCCCCCTCCTCCTGCCTCTCAGCCTCCCCCTTGGGCCGCCCTTTTGGCCAGACTCAATGGAGGAGGCTGTTAATGGCATCTAAGGGTTACAGCCCACAAGAGAGCAGAGCTGAAAGGCTAGCAAATGGAAAGTGACCAGCTCAGAGTCTTCCTCATCAATTCCATCCTCAAGTTGTTGGAGGGGAGGGTCTTCATGGGGCCCAGGCAATGGATGGTGGGTGTGGGGTCTAGAACCTGATGTTGTGTGCCCAGTTTCATGGGGTCACGATGACTGAGACCATGCTGTCCATTGTTCTCCTTGGTTCTCACTGTGGTCCATGTGGTAACTGCTTCAGACTCACCATCTTGACTGTGGTGCCCATGTCGGTCTCTATCTCCCTCCCCCAGCCAAGACACCCTTGGTGCCACAGAAGTAATTTTCTCTGACACTCTGGGAATGTGGGGAATCCCGTGCAGCTATCATCATTGACATAGCCCCCCTCTGCAGGCCGAGAGCCCAGGAGACTTCCCGCCTCCAAAGCTCCACCTGGAAAGAGAGCAAGGTCCCCTTGCAGTCTCAGATCTTCCCACCTCATTCAACCAGCACAGGGTTAGTTCCAGGCCCTCTTCTCCTGCTTCCTGTCCAAACCTCATCTTACCACTGTCTAGACTGGCCACTGTCGTCTTATTTGGAGATGACAAAAATGAACCCCATAGCCCTCCAAGTCTATGCTGTGAGTCTATCAAAGTCAAAACAAGAGTTGTGACTCAGTCATTCCACAGCATCAACTTTTCCCTAAAAAGCTGTAAAACCAGTGTTGATGTAATGGAGAAAGGGGTATGGACCAGAAAGAAGAAAATATCCTATAGGTTAATTCATTGAACTTTAAGTGGAGCCTTTTCTGATAACTTTGCAAATTGACCATCAGCCAGGAGATGGGAGGAGCATCCAGAAGGAGGGAGGAGCATCCAGAAGGAGGAAGGGCTGGGCCAGGGGTCCTGCAGTCGTCGAAACATGCTGAGTGATCTGTGCAAACCCCCTTTCCTTCCTCACTCCCTTCCTTCCTATCTTTCTTCCATGGAAAATAAGGATGAAGGCTGAGTCCCAGCTCTGGACATTTATGAACAGAATACACACGGAGCATATGGGATGAGGAATTATGTGCTGTGGAGGCAGCTTGATGTCAAAGGAGACCATTTCCCACGGGGATATATGGAGTCTTGGAGAGGGCTTTAGATTTCCGTAATACACAGAAGAGAAGACTGAGGGGAAAACCACCTCAGGTGTTGGTCTATAAATTGTGCAAGAGTATTAGCAATTTAAGTATCTAGGGGGAAAAAAGAGCATTTTATAAACGATGCAATTTGATAGCACGCATGAATGAAATGTATTTCTCTTATTTTCTTTTTTCTGGATTAGTAGAATACAACTAGTGTTACAGAACCTGAATTCTTAGTGTAACCCATTGAGCTGAATCTTATGAACAAGCATCTGAATGCCCTCCCTTTGCCAGGCACTCTCGGATGGCTGCCCCAAAGCTGCTCCATCCCTTTCTCTCTTGCAGCCTCCAGACAGACAGGCTGCAAAGTCAAGTAGGAGTTTCCCATCTTCTTTGTATCAGCCTCAGGACACCTCACTATAAGTCACTCTAATACCCTCTGCCCAGACGACTCGCAGGCAGCTTTGTGAGCCAGGCTCCTCTGACTCAGAGAACAGTATAGGCTCTAGCCCTCTTTCCTCCTCCCACCTGGCTTCTTCTGGCCTCAGCTAATGAAAAGGGAGTTCCATACCCTGCCTCCCTTCACACAGGGTCACAAACCTATCATTAAATGTCTTTATTTAGAGAGCTTTCCTGCCCAGGCCTGCTCCCAGGGGTGGGATGGAATTGATGCAAAATCCATCATTGAATGGGCCTGGACATTTAATCAATGAGGCAGCCTCCAATCATGGAGCCCCTGTGATTCAGAGGTGCTGGGAGTCAGGCAAGGCTAGAAGAGCATCCAGAGTGGGTGGGAGGGTGGTTTTCATTTTTGACCCTGTTCTCCCACACTCCAGCAATCAGCAGTCTATTCCACGTAATGTCAGCTTTGCAGCAAAATTCCATGTCAACAGGAGTATTTGCACATGTATTCATTTAATAACTCCACATTCATTCAATAAATTTTTACATGCCTACTGCATGTCAAGCACTGTTCTAGACCCTGTGAAAAATGAACAAACAATTCAGTTTATGTTCAATTGAGTTTATATTCTTGTGATGGAATAACTATGTTGGTGATGATGGTGGTGATGGTAATGAAGGTGATGACAATAGTGATGATGGTGATGGGTATGATGGTGCTGAAGATGACGAAGATGGGGATGCTGACAATGGTAATGGGAGCAGCAGCAGGGAGACAGCAGATGGAGCAATCATGTGAGCAAAGGCTTACATAGCACTCAAGCCTTCACTCATAGGATTAGGAGTTATGAACTGGACACTACTATAAAAATTTTGCCTGTGTTACTTGACTTCATAACAACTGTGGTAGGTGCTCTCATTAACCCTAATTGGTAAATGAAAGACTGAGGTACAGGGAGGCCAATTCACTCTCCCAAGTTCACACAGGGAGCTATGATGCTGGGATTCAGAGCAAGTTCCGTAATCAGTGGGCTCAGAAATTACATTCCAAATAGACAGGCAAATAATTTCAGACAGTGACAAGTACAATGAAGAAAATTAAAGAGGGTGACATGAGAGTGACTTGGTGTGAGAAGACTGCATTAGGGAAGGCCTCTTGAGGAGGTGATACTAGACTTAAGACCAAAAGGATAAAGTGTGTGGGAATAGTTTTCATACAGGTGGAACAGCAAGTGCAAAGGCCCTAAGGTAGGAGTGAGCCCAGAGTGTTCAAAGAACAACAGGAAGATCAGAGAGGCTGAAGCAGAATTAACAGGTGGAAATGGGCACTGAATAAAGAAGGCAAGGAGGGGCCAGGCCATGTAGGGCCCCACAGGCCGTAGGACACAGTGTCAGAGTTGCCCTAAGTGGATGAGGCATTATGGAGCCCGTGGAGGGAACGGCTTCAGCCACTCCATAATCACTGAGTCTGGACCATGGCGCAAGCAGGAGTCTCAGGGGTATGCTGGGAGATGGATGATCAGAACTGCTGTCCAGTATTTATAAACAAATACTGTACAAGTTGGGGGAATGGGGCTTCCCTGGTGGCTCAAAGGGAAAGAATTCACCGGCAATGCAGGAGCTGCAGGAGAGCTGGGTTTGATCCCTGGGACAGGAAGACCCCTTGGAGGAGGAATGGCTACCCACTCTAGTATTCTTCCTGGAGAATCCCATGGACCGTGGAGCCTGGCAGGCTACAGCCCATGGGACCGCAAAGAGTCAGACACAGCCTAAGTGACTTAGCACGCATGCACATACCGTACAAGTGAGAGCCCTCTCTGAGGTCATCAGGTTTTCAAAACTCACTTTAACACCCCATTCCCAAGAGCTAGAGTGCTCTGACCTGTCCCAGCACACTAACTTGCAAATCAAGTGGTTTTAAGAGGGTTACAGCAAGCCAAGGTGAGGGCCCAGGGGTGGAAGATCGGATCTTCCACCAGCTTCCAGCTTGTGTCTCAACACAGAGTCTATCCACACAGAATTCCACAGCACCATAGAAGTTTTGTTCCCCTGCCAGGTCATCGGGAGACTGTGAAGGATTTGTAAACAGAGGCAGCTTTGCCAGCATGAACTCATCTCAGTCTCCTTGGAGGCCTGAGTCAGCCAAGACTTCTGCAGGCAGCAGCAGTAGGCGGCAGTGGGTGGGCTTTGTCGTCTTGGGCAAGGCTGAAATGAAACATCTCTTTACCCTGGCTCCTGCCACCCACAGGAAAATCAATGATCAGAGGAGGGAAGCAGAGATGAGTGAGAGGACAGGAAACCCAGACATTCCTCCGGTCCACGAGAAATTCATCTCATATTTATAGGTTTTATGTTTCACTTAAGGAAGTTTAAGTTAGAATTCTATCACTTGTTACCGAAATGGGCGAGCTCGTACAGCTACCTAAAAAAGAGAGAGAGAGAAGAATCAGCTAAAAACTAGCAAATAGCAAGAAGAAATGTTCACTTTTTTAAACTGACAGATTCAATGTGGTGGATGGAGAAAGAAATCACTTCTCTCCCAAAATGAGTCATTGTTGCTGCTGCCCACTGAGAAATTGTCGAGGCGCCTGCTGGGCCCCATTCGGACATCCTGAGGGCAGTGCATCAAGGATGCTTCAGGGAATTTAGCCGGGGAGGCAGAGCTGATTTTATTTTCTTCTCTTCATGTTCCCTCTAATGGCCTTTTTCAACTCTGCCATCATTTTGCCTTTCGTTTCACCAAGATAAATTCTAATTCATGGGCTCATTAACCCCTCTTGCTATTCTGAGCTTGTTTGATAGGATGTCCTGGAGGTTAGGTTCTTTCACAGGGATTGAAGGCGCTGAATCAGGGCTTGGCGATGCCATTAAAGTCTATTCTCAGGGAAACCAAAATATGCCTTGTCATCATCACTCCAGTACTCCGGGCTGGAAATGAGAAAAAATCCTGTCACCAGAGATGAGGCCTCAGTGAGGGTCTACCATCTCCTAGCACATCCTGGAGAAGAGGGGACACGTTTCTTAACCCCCTACACAAACCCCGGGTAGAAGGCAGAGGGCCATGCAGGGGGGCTGCCACCCTGCTCTCTGCAAGGCAAGAGCCGGCAGATTTAGTGCTCTCCAGGGAAAGCGTATAGATTCTCACTCAGTCTGTAAGGGATCCATGCTTAGGCAGGGAGAACCTAACCTTGATGGGGGGCTGTGGGTCAAAGGAGAGAGTCTTCTGGACCTTATGATACGATGCTGATCAGACTGGAGGGACTTAATCCCCTTCTCTCTGGGCCTTCCCTTCTCCACCTATAAAATAAAGGTGTTGAGACAGAGTCATTCACACATTCAGCAAATATCCAGTAGCAGCACATGCCAGACCACTAAGGTAAAAATGGCCACTTGTGTCTTGTCGGCATGGAGCCTACAGTCTGTAGGAGAAGGCCTACATTTAACAAATAATCACAGAAACAAATATGTAATTACCAACTCTGATATGCGCTAGGAAGAAAATAAGGCAAGTCCCTCATGATAGTATGAAATGTGGGAGATGGAGGGGCAGCAACAATGCAAGCTGAGATCCAAAAGATCTGCAGAAATGAGCCAGGACAGACAGAGTATCTCAGATTACAGAAGAGGATGTGCAAAGGTCCTGAGGTGAGAGAAGACCAGTGTGGCTGGGATGCAGATGAAGAGGACAGAGGTGACAAGATCTTCTGAGAAAAAGGAAGAAACCAGACCATGATGAATCCTCTTGGTGGAAGGATATATACCCAGGTGTGCCCAAGACAGTCCTGGTGGGCATCTGTGGACTCGGCATAAGTGTAAAGAGTGGCCCCCTCCCATCTCTAAATTGTCATGGTTTGAATGCTAATTTTACTGGAGAAAATTAAGTGAGCATGTGCTGCGTGTGTGCATGTGTGTGTGAGGTGTATGACCAGTTGTGCATTTTCAAATTGCCTCACAGAAGGCTGTATGGGTCGTGGGTTGGGGAAGAATTGTACACCTTGGTGTCCCTTAACAAATGTCCCTTTCCAGTGTGAAATGAACATATCTCTTGCCACGTCAATAAGGAATAGAAGCAACATCACAGCTTGATTTTGCTTTAAAGGATGGAGGGTGCATTTGTGGCAGATTATTAGCCTTTTGCTGAGAATGAGGGCAGGGACAGGGAAACTTGGGTTCTAGGGAGTGGGGTCTGGAACTTCAACCCCTCCCACTCTGCCTTCTCTCATCCCCACTGGCCGAAGACGCCAGTATTCAGGGAATGCTGGAAACTGTGGCACTTGAGGCGACCACAGAATCTTCTCACTGATTTTTCTTTTTTCTTCCAGCTGCTAGATTCAGGAAGAGAGCCTTCAGCTGTTGCCCAAGCTGACCCATATGACTTTCACAAACTCTTAAGCACAAAACTTTTAAACCAAGACACAGAGGAGGTTCCCAAATGACCTCACAAAATATTACCAACAATTTATTTCTTTATACAATGACTCATCGCTGAATGCTTGAAAATAGACAAAATTATAGGGGAAATAAAATGCAAAGCCCTGTGCACCCCTGCTGGAGTAGGAAATAGCAACCCACTCCAATATTCTTGCCTGGAAAATCCCATGGACAGAGGAACCTGACAGGCTACAGTCCGTGGGGTCACAAAGAGTCGGACCCAGCTGAGCAGCTGAGCAGCTGAGCAACAGAGCATGTGCGCACAGGCACACCTGCATAAGGGAGACAAGGTGATATTACCATAAACATAATGATCATACCAGTTTTTGTTTTCTTTTGTTTAATTGTGGTAGAATATACGTAACATTTACTATCTCAACTGTTCTTGACTGTACAGTTCAGTAGCATTAAGAACATTCGCACTGTGTGTGAGCATCACCACCCCTCTCCAGAACTATTTCATCTTTCAAAGCTGCAATTCTGTGCCCATTAAACACTGACTCCCTATTCTCCCTCCCCCAGTCCCTGGCATCCACCACCCTACTTTCTGTCTCTGCAGACTTGACCACTCAAGGGACCTCCACATAAGCAGAACTGTACAGTAAGCAACCGGCTTATTTCACTGAGCATAATGCCCTCAAACTTCATTTATACTATAGTATCTGAAAGAATTCTCTTCCTTTTTAAGGCTGAATAATATTCCACCATGGATGAATTGTGTATCCATTCATCCATCAATGGACATAGATTGCTCTCCTCTTTAGGCTGTGGTGAACAATGTGCTAGAATGCTGTTGTGCAAATACCTGTGGGTGTCCCTTGCACTGGATCAGCCCACACCAGGCACTCAGTCAACATGTGGAACAAATGAAGGAGCCATGAGACCTGGTGATTCCTTCAGACCTGATCGCCTCACTCAGCTGGGCCCCCAGTGAATAGCCCTCAGCTTTGGAGTTTCAAAGTCAGCTGTTGAAATCTACGTCAGAGATGGTGAAGGGGCCTCAAGGACAAGACTTTGATGACAGGAGCTTCCTCCGTGATCCAGTGATTAAGAATCCACTTTCCAAAGCAGAGGACTCAGATTCGATCCCTGGTTGGGGAACTAAGATCCCACATGCAGGGGAGCAACTTAAGCTCCATGCAACAACTACTGAGCCCAGGTGAGCCTGAAATGAAAGGTCCCGCATATTGAAATAAAGATCCTGCACGCCACAGCTAAGACCCAACACAGCTAAAAATAAATAATTATTTTTTAAAAGAAAAAGACCTTGATGATGGACACGCAAAATTGGCCAGGTCTGGCTTCTAGCACTTCTATAGCTGACTAGTAGTAGCCAGTAAGCTGGCTCTCCTCCTGACTTCTCCTGGAGGTCAGCCTTCCCCAGGAGCCTGCCAAGCACGGTTGACCCCAGAATGAGGAGCAACTCCAAGACTGTCCACCTTGGGGCCGGGAGGACTGTGATACTAGATTCTGTTTGTCCAAGTCACTGCAGCTGATAATGACTCCATATGGTAATCTCTGTCTCTAAATTTTCTTCACATCAGACAGCTCCTGATGTTTCTGGACAGGACTGCAGACAAATATTTTCTTAAATAAATTGAATCTCTACAATAAAGACACAACTACAGGGACTTTCTTGGTGATCCAGTGGTTAAGATTTTGCCTTCCAGTTCAGCAGGGGGGAAGTTCCCTGGTCAGGGAACTAAGATCTTACTTGCCTCAAGGCCAAAAAGACCAAAGCATAAAACAGAAACAATATTGAAACAAATTCAATAAACACTTTAAAGATGGTCCACATTAAAAAGAAACTAAAAAAAACACACACACAACTGCAAAATACTTTCATAATATTTTTAGAAATTGTATACAGTGTTGTGGATGAAATATTTAAATAAAGTTAGTTATTTTAACTGTTAAGGTGTAACATATGCTAAATAAAGCTAATGGTTATTTCTCAAACTTTAAAGTTTGGTTTAAAATTTTGGATTTCGGGGGACATAAACTAAGGTCAATAAAATTCTATGAAACTTTGCTTATATTGTTATGCCCAAGTCATGAAATCTCCCAATGACCACCAGGGAGCCAATATCCAATGCAAAAGCAAGAGAGTTTTTATTACCAAGCTTGAGCTGGGACTCCCACCATTACCGACACAGCGGCTAAGGAGAGGAACACCGAGTTTGGGGTTACACTGCTTATATAGGGAATATTCAGGCGAAAGGATAACAAAGGGGGTGTTCAGGCTGAAGGACTACTGATTGGTTACCCTCTTCTATAGGGTTGTGTGTGGATTTCTGATTGTTTTTTTTACTTCCACGGTAAATCATTACTTCCAAGGTAAATCACAAATGTAACTCATTACTTCCAAGGTAAATCACAAATGTAACTCATTACTTCCAAGGTAAATCACAAATCCTTGAACTTAAAGTCAGGAGGTTTAACCTAAGGGCTGATTGGCTCGTGCACAGTGGGGCAAGTTTAGGCAATATCCAAAGTCTAAGTCTGTTTGCCCGGTACCTTTGCAAAATGGAGCTCTTTTACAAGATGGAGTAGCTTGGGCTCTTCAATATATACTATCTTATAACATGCTTTCTTGAAATATTTTTGTATTTATAGAGATGAGGATACTTACCAGATGGAGACTGTAAGAGGATGGAAATAAAGTCACTGTATCTTAAAAAAAGAAAAGCTCAGAACTTGCCCCTGAGCTTAAATGACAAACTGTAGCCAACAAGCATGGTGGGGGTGGACAGCGGTGGTTCCTGACCTGCACTGCCCCAGCAGTGACACTTCACACTACCCTCTTGTGAGGATTCATCTCAACTCTCCCTGGACCCCTTGATTTTGCCCTCGTTCCCCTCTCCCACTAGCCATGTTAGGACCAAACGGAAGCCAGAACAGACTCAGGGGGAGGCTAGGCCCGAGAAAAGCTGAGGCTCTGGGAACTCCCGCAGGCAGTGTAGCTCGACCAATCAGAAAAATCCCCATAGCCCCCGCCTGCGCCAGACCCAAGCCAATCCAGATAGGGATGCGAGGTTTAAAAGTCCCGCGCGCGCGTATGGTTTAACCAATCAGCTATGCTGTTACAGAAACAAAGAACCGTCTGTATAAAAGTATATGTGATTCAGAGCTCAGGGCCTTTGTCAGATTCCACTGTGCTGGATGAAACCTAGGCCCTGGCTCGAGCTTGTAATAAACCCCTTTATGCTTTTGCATTGCTATGGACGTCTTATTCTCTCAGTTTTGGGGACTCAGACTCTGGGCATAACAGCCACCCGGGCTTGGAACTCCTCCCCTGCTGTGCTCCTCAGAAACCTGCAGGGCAGTAGGCAGTATGGTCTTCCGGAAGAGCTGTGGTGTCTTAGGCATGGGGTGTTCACCACCCACCACCTCTCTCAAAGCCACCTGCCCACACCAGGCCACGGTGCTGTGCTGCTCTGGGGAGAGGCTCACCAACCTCCATGCCCACCACCCAAACATGCAGAGATGAGCCAGATACTTGGTGAGGCCAGGATGGACATGGTCCCCGGAGGAGGTGGACACAGACACAAAGATTGCCATCAAAAAGTGTTCAACAGAACCCTGAGCAGGGGATCCATGTCCTTGTTGTAGCCACACATCCCGGGAAACAAACTCACCCAGAAGGACAATGCAGATAGCAGAATGCAGTTTATTACACTGGTGGACCCAAGGCAGAGTCTCCTCTTAGCCAAGGACCCTGATCCATTTTTGTGAATGTTATGCCCAAGTCGCAAAATCTCCCAATGACCACCAGGGAGCTGATATCTGATGCAAAAGCAAGAGCGTTTTTATTACCAAGCTCGAGCTGGGGCTCCCACCGTTACCGACACAGGAGGAGCCCCGGGTTTGGGGTTACATTGCTTATATAGGGAGTGTGCATGAAAAAAAGGATTTCTAGGTAGGGGGACGTCTGATTGGTCACTTTCTTTTGAAGGGTTGTGTGTTGGTTTCTGATTGGTCCCTATTACCTAGGTAGACCACAAGTTCCTGAGCGTTAAGTCAGATTCTGGTCTGGGGTCCGATTGGCTTATAGGTGGTGGGGTGAGGTCAGGGGATTTCCAAAGGCTCTTTCCCCAGAACCTTACAAAATGAAGTTTTTCTGTTAACAAAATGGAGTAGCTTAGGTTCTTCATGAAAACCTTATATACCCTAAGTGTACGTGCCCAAACCCACCTCCCCAAGTTCCATGAAACTAATCTGAACAAAGGAAAAGAAAGATACAATCAAAGAACCCTTTGATTATGCCTATGCCTATTTGCTTATGCCTTAAGCTTAGGTAGTTAACATTGGACAATTATCAATAGGCCTGTGGTCATACCCCAATAAGCAGAATAGAATTTATGATTCTATTTGGTTACACAGATAATTAGGGTATTCTTTTAGGTGAGGGAGAGTCTAGGTACGAGCCCTGGGGCTCTTCCATCCGGGGGTCTGATTTTCCAGTTGGTATGTTATTTCCATAGATACTGGGCATAGTCCAGCCCAAGACGGAGTCCTGCTTTCAAGATGGAGCCTGTTCTGTCTCTTTCCTCCTTCATCCTAACACATCAACCAGCGTCAGCTATCCTTGGTGCTCCTCCTGCCCCTGTGATCTTCCTCCTAGCAGGTAGATGACGCGGGCTCACTGTGTAGACAGGGTAGTGAGGGGACACCCGGCTTTAATTTCTAGATTCAAGGTGGCTAGAGAAGACCCCACATAGCCAAAAGGTTTGGGAGAAACATCATGAGGGAGAGTTAGGATTGCCAGATTTAGCAAATAAAGATTATGCAGATAATTCTGCAGTAAAGGCAAATAATATATGTATTGTCTAGTATAAGAATTTTTAGGATGCATTTATAATTTGAAAACTGTTGTCTATCTAGAATTCAAATTCAAATGAAGGTCCTGTGCTTTACTTGGTGGCCACAGAGAGAAATTTCCCACCCCCACACACAGCCCAGTCTTCCCAACTCCCACCCCGACTGTTAGGGGAAGCACACTGACTGAAACCGCCCACCCTGGCCAGGCACCATAGTAACCATTTGCATGAGTTGTTTTATGACAGGAGATCCTGATAAGGAATAAGGAACTAATAAACCACCACCATCCGGAAGAGTTCAGGAAAGGTCGAAAGGAGACACCACGTGTCCATCCACTTCCCAGAATCCTTCTTGCTAGCATCCATCTTGGCTGAGCGATGCGTGCACCGCTAGGAAAGACTCTGAATTAGAATGATTGGCCAAAGACCACCCGGAAACTAATCCCATCACCATAAAACCCAACACTGCGACCCACATGGCAGAGCTATTTTCCTGGGTTCCCTTACCCTACTGCTCTCCACCCGGGTGCCCTTTCCCAATAAAATCTCTTGCTTTGTCAGCACATGTGTCTCCTCAGACAATTCGGGTCTGCTTTCCTGCAACACCACTTTTATACCAAGAAAAGCAGGGCACTGAGACAGAACAGCCAAATCTGGAGTTTGAAGGTAAACCTTAATCCTGATTGGTCATTTACACCAAAATGATTGTTTTAAACCCAAGGGACTGGGTTACTTTGGAGAAACCTGATAAAGGTAAAAATCATGATGATCAAATTAAAGGGGGAAATGGAGCTTTTAGAGACTAATGCAATTCAGTTACAGAGAAAGGGAGACAATCACATTCTGCACCACTGAGTGGGGCTGTACATTTCAAATCCTTGTGTTGTGAGCATAGAAAGCCTCCACTTCTCTCTGGAAGTGGTGACTCCAGGGCTCTTGTGTTACAAGGAAGAGCCAATTTTGACTCCACAGTGGCTCTATTTTTTTTACTTTAATCTTTGCTTCCTGTTGCTTTTGTTCAGTAAAAGGATACTGTCTACACGTAATGGCCTGCCTCAGGGAACTCTGCACCTCTGCTTGCATGTTAAACCAAAATGTCTTTGTTCAGGACCCTGTCTATCTGTGGATGGCTACAGGAAGGAAGAAATTAACACATGCCCTCCCTGAGGTTGGCCATTCCAGGAGATAGTTGAAGATTAATGGCATTTTTATTTTACTTCTTCACCTTTCCATCCACGCCCCGCCCCCCACAACCCAGCACCACGTTCTATAAAAGAAACTGGCACCCAGACCCCATTAAATAATTATTTTGAGGTACTAGTTTATCATCTTCCTGGTCTGCCTGCTTTCCAAATAAAGTCATATTCCTTGCCTCAACACCTTGTCTCTCAGATTTGTTGACCTGCCATGTGGCGAGCAGTGTGAGCTTTGACTCGGTAACACTAGGAAACTGGATTCTAGAGCAGGGCGCTCTAGACCACTATTGTGAATGTTTGTCTAGGATGGCTCTGAGGTCACCTCTAGCCACCGAGGAGGCCAGGAGCAAACAGTGCTTTATGCACATTATCGTAGTGGCCAGCAGGGATTGGTGCCTGCTGGAATGGGCAGGGAACGAGCCCAGGGCTCCAGCCTCACCCCCAGGCTCCAAGGAAGAGGAACCAGGCTCCTATGGTCCTCCTGCGTGCAGACAAAGAGGGAAGAGATCAGGAGTCCTCTGGGGCATCTTGGGGGAGAAGAAAGGGAGGGGCATTTCCCTGACTTACGGGAGCCAGAGTGGACCCTTGGGCCTACCCCACTTCACAAAGGATCTGTAGCTTACATCACTGACTTTATCTCCAGATGAAATTTTAGGTTCAATGTCTGACAGACACACAAGTAAGGGTGAAAAGAGAATGACCTTCAACCTTTATCCCATGATTGGATGAGCCACCTGGCAGGGTTATAAATTGATTTATTAAATAAATTCTCTAATAACCCCATACTGTTCATGGGGTTCTCAAGGCAATAACACTGAAGTGGTTTGCCACTTAAGAAAATAAGAGACACCAAGGGAACATTTCATGCAACCATGAGCACAGTAAGGGACAGAAATTGTATGGACCCAACAGAAGCAGAAGATATTAAAAAGAGGTGGCAAGAATACACAAAAGAACTATACAAAAAAGATCTTGATAACCCAGATAACCATGATGGTTTGATCACTCACCTAGAGCCAGATATCCTGGAATGCAAAATCAAGTGGGCCTTAGGAAGTATCACTATGAACAAAGCTAGTGGAGGTGATGGAATCCCAGTTGAGCTCTTTCAAATCCTAAAAGATGATGCTGTAAAAGTGCTGCACTCAATATGCCAGCAAATTTGGAAAACTCAGCAGTGACCACAGGACTGGAAAAGGTCAGTTTTCATTCCAATCCCAAAGAAAGGCATTGCCAAAAAATGTTCAAATTACCACACAATTGCACTCATTTCACATGTTAGCGAAGTAATGCTCAAAATTCTCCAAGCCAGGCTTCAACAGTATTTGAACCAAGAACTTCCAGATGATCAAGCTAGATTTAGAAAAGGCAGAGGAACTAGAGAGCAAATTGCCAATGTCCACTGGATCGTAGAAAAAGCAAGAGAATTCCAGAAAAACATCTAATTCTGCTTCACTGACTACACCAAAGCCTTTGACTGTGTGGATCACAACAAACTGTGGAACATTCTTAAAGAAATGGGAATACCAGCCCACCTTACCTGCCTCCTGAGAAATCTGTATGCAGGTCAAGAAGCAATAGTTAGAACAAGACCTGGAACAACGGACTGGTTCCAAATTGGGAAAGTGAAATGTGTGTCTGACTCTTTGCAACTACACAGTCCATGGAATTCTCCAGGCCAGGATACTGGAGTGGGTAACTTTTCCCTTCTACAGGGAGTCTTCCCAACCAAGAGATCGAACCCAGGTCTCCCTCATTGCAGGCAGATTCTTTACCAGCTGAGCCACCAGGGAAGCCCAAGAAAACTGGAGTGGATAGCCTATCCCTTCTCCAGGGGATCTGTCTGACCAAGGAATTGAACCAGGGTCTCCTACATTGCAGGTGGATTCTTTACCAGGTGAACTACCAGGGAAGCCCAAAAGGAGTGCATCAAGGCTGTATATTGTCACCTTGCTTATTTAATTTCTTTGCAGAGTACATCATGCAAAATGCTGGACTGGATGAAGCACAAGCTGGAATCAAGATTGCCAAGAAAAATACCAATAACCTCGGATAAACAGATGACACCACCCTTATGGCAGAAAGCGAAGAAAAACTCAAGAGCTCTTGATGAAAGTGAAAGAGGAGAGTGAAAAAAACTAGCTTAAAACTCAACATTCAAAAAGCTAAGATCATGACATCCAGTCCCATCATTTCATGGCAAATAGATGGAGAAGCAATGGAAATAGTGACAGACTTTTTCTCGGGCTCCAAAATCACTGCAGATGCAGACTGCAGCCATGAAATTAAAAGACGCTTGTTCATTGGAAGAAAAGCTATGACCAACCTAGACAGCATATTAAAAAACCAGAGACATTATTTTGCCAATAAGGGTCCATCTAGTCAAAGTTATGGTTTTTCCAGTAGTCATGTATGGATGTGAGAGTTGGACTATAAAGAGAGCTGAGTGCCAAAGAATTGTTGCTTTTGAGCTGTGGTGCTGGAGAAGACTCTTGAGAGTCCCTTGGACTGCAAGAAGATCAAACTAGTCAATCCTAAAGGAAATCAGCCCTGAATATTCATTGGAAGGACTGATGTTGAAGCTGAAGCTCCAATACTTTGGCCACCTGAGATGAAGAACTGATTCACTGGCAAAAACTCTGATGCTGGGAGAGATTGAAGAAGACAGGAGAAGAGGGTGACAGAGGATGGCACCACCGACTTGATGGACATGAGTTTGAACAAGCTCTGGGAGTTGGTGATGGGCAAGGAAGCCTGATGTGCTGCAGTCCATGGGGTCACAAAGAGTTGGACACAATTGAGCGACTGAACTGAACTGAATAATCCCATAAATAGAACAATTAGAGACCTCTGCATATTTGATGGTTAAAATTATTCAATTTTACATGTAACATCCCCCATCTCCTGGATTGAAGACAAGATTCTTTACTGTCTGGGCCACCAAAGAAGCCCCCATTCATACTATTAATTAAAATATGACTAAAGACTTAATTATAAAAAATGAAAAATAAATATTAAGAAAAAAAAACAAGAGGTCCCCCAGTTATGTATCTGTGCAGGGGTGTGTAGAAAGATGTTAAATACAGAAATTGGGTGCCGGGGAGGGGAGAGTATCTGTAATAATGCACTGCAATTCATATAATTTTGTCTTGATTTCCTTCATTTTTTTTTGTTTTTTATATTCTTAACTTTGTCCTTCCCTCCTCCCCCAATACTCACTATTTTGATGGAACACAGCACATGGCTTTTGCCTGTCTTTGAACATATTACAAGCCAAACATGAATTGTTCTTTCCATTCCTTGGTCTCCATTCCTTAACATCACCCCCTCCAATAACCTTTACCCTCCCCCTACCTCCCGTGATCTTGCATCTTGAATAATCACTCCACCTCCGACATCTTGTTTGCAATTATTCTGCTTTCTGAGCATTCACTTCCCATGATGGAGCTCTCAGTCCAGAATTGCCTTGCCAGTGTCCCTGTGAAAACATCAGGTTCTCACAGCCCCTTTCTCCCTTATAGCCCATCTCTCCCAACTCGTCTTAGATTCAGTGCTCATCAAACACCATCAATTCCTTTGCCCCCCTCTTTCCATTGCTCTCACTGAGTGAAAACAAATCAACTTAAACCCAACTCTGTTTACCTGCACCTGCCCTGGAGATGAGTGTGCCTGTGAAAGTGCACACCATGCTGACCTCTCACACTGAAAACTCAAGTCTTCAGATCTCACTTCCCTGAAATTGGGAACCACAGTGCTTCCAGTAAATTCCATTTTCAGTTTCAAAAACAATGCTTCCCCACTCTCTGTTCTCCCTTCAGGCCTCCCACATGCCTTCTCTTGTTCCATTCTCAGCCCATGACCTGGCCTCACAGTTCACAGGGAAAACCATAGTTTCTTCACCTGCTCACCATCAAATCTTCAACTTACCGCTGTTTGTAGTCACAGCCTCTGCCATCTCTCTTGGTGCAACATCCTCTTTCCATGGGGAAGGTGATACCTCAGATGTGACGTGTCACTCCTCACTTGTGCCTCACTTGTGCCTCACTTATGCCCTGGATCTCACCCCCTCCTGCCTCCTCAAAAGCCCTCCTCTGGTAACTCTCCCCTCTATCAGTTGCACCACCAGCTTCTCCTACATGAGACATATACTTCCAGGATCCACATATACCTCAATATCAGCCAGCTTAAAAAACAATAACTCTGATTGTTCATCTCTCTCCAACTGCCACACGTCTTCTTATCTCTTCTTCATCAAATTGTCTATAGGGACTGCCTCTGCTTCCTTGCTTCCTGATTTCCTTTTACCTTCTTCAACCAAGTGCTGAAATCCCACTCCACTACTAAAATTATTCCTGTCAAAGTTACAAGAGATCTCCATGTGGACAAATCAATGGTTTCCTTCTGTCTTCATCCTACGGCTCTTAACAGAGTCCAACTCAGCTGACCACTCTCCTTCCTGAACATTTGACTTGCCTGGCTTCCAGGATAACTCACAATTACTTTTCTTTTCAAGCCTCAGTCTCAGTCTTCATTCACTCCTATTCCTCTCTTGGTTTCTCAGTGTTAATGGGCCCCCAAGAGCATGGTCCTAGGATCCTTTAATTTTCCTTTCCACATCCTTAGAAATGTCCAGCTTTGGGTAGGGATCATCTATACACAAATGACCCTTACATTTCTCCTACTTCAGTCGTGATCTCTTTCCTGAGTTTCCCACTCATATAATATAGTGCCGCTTCAACATAGCACCATGATTTCAAGTAGGAAACTCCAGTCCTGGAACATTGTGTGCACTGAAAGATATCTTTTCTGATTGGAAATGTACCCCTTCTTATTATCAGGTTCCTATGAGAATATCAGTTCTTAATTATTTTGATATCATTCCTGACATCTCAAATTGAACATGTCCAAAACCAGACTCTACCCTCAAAACTGTTCCTCCTTCAGTCTCTGCATCTCAGTGAAATGGCACACCACAATTCTGTGGTTCAGCCCAAAGCCCTGCTCACTCTCATGCCTCCTGCCTCCCTGCTGTCTCTATTGCTACCCATATACAATGTGTCACCAAATTCTGTTGACTCTACTTCCAAACTCTGTCCTCAATCCATCCATTTCTCCCCAACTCCCTTGCTATCACCCTATTTCCTGTCACTACCATCTCTCACCTGGACCACTGCAGCAGCATCTCCAAGATCCTTCTCGCTGCATTCATGCATTCAAATGAAAATCTAAATCTGTTACTGCAACTTAAAATTGCAACATGATCTGGGCTCTGCCCTCCTTTGAATTAATTCTACACTTCCCTCTCTCTCTCTCTCTCTCTCTCTCTCTCTCTCTCTCTCTCTCCCCCTCTCTCTCGCTCTCTGTCTGTCTTTCTCCTATACTCACTTCCCTCCAGACATAATGGTTGCATTTTCAATGCTTCATTTTGTTTGGAAAAGTCTGAGCAAGTCTGAATTTTCCCCTGAAAGTGACTTGATATTTGTTGCTGTTATTATTATTGCCTGAAACATAGAGGAGGGTTTCTTCCTCTTTGAGGTCTCCTAAAACTAGGACATATTCCAGAATCAATAAATCCATACTGATTTTATCTGGAATATACTACACCCTTTCAGTCTGTGGGCTCAAACTTTCCTTAATTTCAGGAAAGGTCTCTTAAATTATATCCCAGATGGTTCTCCATTCTTTTTTCTCTTCTTTGGAGACACTGTATTTCCTTTTGCTTCTATATCAATGATTTTCTATCTATTTATTTGGCTGTGTCAGATCTTAGTTGCAGCATGTGGGATCTTTCATTATGGAACACGTACTCTCCAGTTGTGGCGTGCAGGCTCTGGAAAGCACTGGCTCAGTAGTTGCATCTCTCAAGCTTAGTTGCTCCAAGGCACGTGGGATCTTAGTTCCCCCACCAGGGACTGAACCTTTGTCCCCCCTGCATTGCAAGGCAGACTCTTAAACACTGGACCACCAGAGAAATCTCAAAGATGTTCTCTTTGTTGTCTTTATTTTTATTCAGCCTGTCTTTTGAAGATATCTTCCTGCTGCTGCTCTGTTTTTTAGTATCCTTTATCCTTTTTCTGTAGTTATGACTTCACCTCTTGTGGTGTTTTCATTTTTTTTTTCTTCCTCTTCTTTCTTGAGCACCACCAACTCATTTTCAATCATCCTTTGTTGTCTTCTTATTTCATCCTTGAGTCTGTGTTCCTGCTGTAAGCTCCTGATTCATAGGGGCTGTGTCTATCCTCCAATTTTTTGAACCAAGAGACAATTGCATGATTTTCCTCTGATTCACAGCAACTTTACTTCACTGTGTGCTCTTCATCTTCCTTTTGTGTATCATATATCATCCATTCCTCCCTCCCTGCCTCCATCTCTCTCTCTGTGTGACTTGTAATTAACCCTCTTCAGGTCTCAAAGACCTAAAAAGCCAATATCTTCCACAGTGGCCCCTCTTCTGAGCCACATTTACAGTCAGCTGGCTGCAGAGAAGGCAGTTCTCCCTACTTCCTTCCACAGCACCAGTCCCTGCCTTCTGTGAGTCAGATAAATTTTCATTGTTCCTGAAGCCCTTGCACATACCCCATCTTACTCCAGACAGGGGTCAGGGGGTTGGCTCATGAGATCAGGCAATTCACTGGGTACTTTGAATGCAGCTTGTGTTCTACCCACCATGCCTTGTTGCTCGGATCTACCTGTCCCATGTCACTTCTTGGACACATGTCTGACACCAACGTCAGATCTCCACAGCACACATCATCTCCAGGATTCACACACCAGGCGTCATATCCTGAACCTGCAGATCTCATTATTTCCTGGATACATATGTGTCACATCACCTCCCCGCTCACGTCCAACACCATCTGTCAGATCTACAAGTCACACATCACTTTCAGGATCCCACATCTGCCATCATATCCTGAATCCGCAGGTCACATGTTATCTCATGGATCCGTACATGTCAAGTCCTTTCCCGGATCACCATGTCCCATGCCGTCAGTCAGATCATCAAGTCCCACATCATATCCTGAATCCTCACATATCCTCTAATCTCCTGCATCCACACATCCCACGTTCTCCTGCAGGGGTTGGTCTTCATCTGCAGCCCATAAGGAGGCATCTTGTCCTTCAATCCAGCAGGTGCTGCATTTCCATCAAAGAACAACTGGGAATAGAGGGGCCCAAACTTGGAACCTGGCCATACCACCCACAATCAGAGACATTTTAAGATCCTTGTGCTGATAACAAACCCAATTTCACTAGGTAAGAGTTTTCACTGTGAAATGTAAGCTCCATGGGACCTCCTGCTCAGACCCTTTGAGACACTCTTCTGTGACCTGGTGTCTGACACTTACTCCCTTACGGGATATGACTCTGGCCAGGTCCGGGCCTCTGGTCTCACCTGGAGTGGACTTGGTAATACTCTAACCCTTCACAAGGCCATTTGTGCTATAAGAATGGTGAGAGGTAGGATGAATAAGCCAAAGCAGTGCAAGCCACTGAACAACATCAGCCTGTGTTAATAGTCAACAAAGAATCAGCTGTGTATCACTCACACAATGTCCAAAATGTGAGCTTCTGATTGAAGTCATGTCTCCTCCAAGGGAATTCTCAAGACCCACGGACCAGGGCTGCCCAAGACTCCTCACTCCCCACTGGAGTGGAGCTCTGATTCCCATCCATTCCCTTTGGTCCATGCTTCTCCCTGGGTGGGGTCCTCATGTTCCAGTGGTTCTGTCCTGGAGTCTGTTGCCCACACAGGGTCCAGAAAGCCTGGAGAGCAAGAAGCTGCACTGTTTCCTTGTAAGGATATAAGGATGCGGCCTCAACTTCCTTGTGATCTCCTGATCTACCAGGAGCTCAAGCAGACAAGAGGGGACATAAGAAAAGCTGGTGTTCAGCTCCTGCACTGTGGAGGCCAGGCTCCTACCCTGCTCTGTTAACTGTCCACATTGCCTAACCTGACCAATTTGAGCCCTGAGCCCCTGGGCACTCACCTAAATGGTTCAGAGTGTGCATGTGACTCATATGGGTCCAATCAGATTAAGGCCCTTTCCTGCAGGATCTCAGCCTGGAGGGATGTGAGCTGGAGACGGAGTAACCTGCTGAGAGAGGCCCATTATATAAAGTAATACAAGGCTGTCACTGCATGAACTAGTGGCGGGGAGGGGGGGGGGTGGGTGGTTGCCATTATAAAAACTAATAGAGGAGTTGGTGTTACATAAACTGGCATAGGAAGAACTGTTGCATAAATGGATACAGAGACTGCCATTATATAAACTAATGCAGGACTGTCATTACATAAACTAATAAAGGGGCTGTCCTTAAATAAATTAATACAGAGGTACCCTCAGGGAGGACCTGCCATTATAAAAACTAAGAAGAAATAAAGCCACCAATCAAGTGAGAAAACTAGATCTTCATTTATCATTTGAGGGCCTGGACCCAAGTTTTCCTGATTCTGTTCATTCTGTTGAGTTAGATAAGTCATAAATCTATCTTCTTTAATGTGGCTTGAATTGAGTTTTCTGTCTCTTGCATATGAAGAAACCTGGAATGATACCTTCCAAAATCATCCAGGCAAAACCTCTATGAATCCATGTTTTTCCCAGTAACCCCCTGACTAGGCCAGCTGACAGTCCAGAGGAAAGCAAGATGGGAGATTTGGTCCCAGGACTTGTGGCTTTAGAGCCTTTCCCAGGTTGACCGTGTGTCTTTATGAGGAGATGCTTAGCCCTTGGCAGCTCTCGGAATCAGTCCTGAGCTGAGCTCACCTTTGGGTTCTGTGATGAGTGCAAACTATCTCACTTAATGCACAAAAGCAGGATGTGCCAGGAGGGTTCCTACTGAAATCTGCTGGGGTTCAACCATGTTTATTTCTCTGCAGAAGCATCCTTCCTGCAGCAGAGCATGGGTTAGAGGTTATTGCTAACCCTGCACAGGGGTGGGTGAGACTGGGTCACAGGCTATCCAAGCTTACAGAGTCTTCCCCAGCAAACACAATCACTGTTAGGGAAATCGCCTGGGAGGATTAGGCTGGGATCTCCAGACACCTTGATGAGCTAAGACTCAACTTGAGAATGATCAATACTCCCTTGGTGACAATTGTAAACTCTCTCAAGCATCAGGGCCACCTATTCATGGGCTCTTGGTGTTTCTCCCAACTTTTGCCCTGAAGCTGCATGGATTGGTCTATCCATTTCCAGCTCCCCGGCAGTTCTTCTCCAGCAGCACAAGCATGAAACCCAGCAGCATTAGGAGCAGCCAGCCCATTTTCAAGGGGGGAGGTTTGTATTCTATCCAAGTAGGTGGCTGAACTCCAGGGCCTGAGATTGGCTCACACCTAGAGATCTAGCCAGGTTAATGATAAGGGAATGAATTAGCTGGATGTCTGAATTGATACCCCAGTTAGTTATTGGGAAATAATCCCAAGAAATGTTGGCAAGCTGAGGTTGGATAACGCTTAGAAACTCAGCCGGACTAGTTATCCTTGACCCACTCTGGCAAATACTTGAAGATGAAGCTTACCCAATGTCTGGGAACTCACCTGAATATCTTCTTGTGAGCAGCTGGGCTAGAGTCTGGAGTCTTATCCTGCGTTGTAATCAGGCACCCAGCCTGGTTAGTAACAGAGGATGAAATCTGGTTAATGCCTGTTCACACAGCTTGGTTGATGTCTACAAACTTGACCTAATGTGTCCCAAGGAAGAAGAGCTAGAGCGTGAACTGTCGTCTGCACTTGAAAAGCAGACCAACAGTTCCGGAACACCTACTCCAAATGCCTCTGAAATGCAAACAGTCTGGTTGGAGTGGACACCAAAGATCTTGATCTGGTCTGAAGGGCTTTTCCCCGCTCTGTGCCTGGAACCCATTCATCATCCACATCAGTACACATGCAACATCTCATATCTTCCCAGATTTTAACTGGCCTCTCAAGATGCTCTGAAGTCTCACAGAAGCAGACACTTGAGGTAGGGGAATCAGCACTGGTTAAACTGATGAAAAGGGATATGGAGCTGGAAGTGTGAAACAATTCTGAAAGAGCTCTGTCTACAGTGATGCTCCACAAGTGCCCTTCACTGGAGTAAACTGAAACGCTGCAGAGAGGAACAAGTGCTTGTCTTGGAGGGACCATGAAATGAGAAGCCACTGTGTCATGATGTTCCCAAGGAAAACTGGGAGCCGTATGGGTGACCCACTGCTCTTCTGAGGTCATAGCTAGAGTGATAATTCTGTAGGAGATAGAACATGACTTCTTTTTAGAATAGAAGCAGTCACTCATGTCCCTTTCATCTTTCAAAATATTGATTGAATGATGCCAAAAGCCCAGTACACTGTTGAGCAGTAGCCTCTATAAAAGCAGCTCTGTGACAGCTTCCCCAGTCTCTTCCCTCACTCTATTATAACAAAACAACAGAGGTAAAAGATGCTCTTTTCACCTAAGGACTGGTGATGCAACCAGGTAAAGTATTCTCAACCATCCTGCAGCATCTATAAGGATGTCATAGCCACTGCCTTAGATTTGATTGTCCATCCAAATTTTATTGTCCAACCAGCTGTTCAATAAATGTTGCTGAGCACTTACTATATACCAGGCCGTGGGCTAGGTATGGCCCTTCAGAAATTACAGCTCAATAAGGAGATTGAGATTGTCTTCTCAATAGGGAGACAGTCATGGAAATAGACTAAAGTGTCAGATCTCTTGGTTTCAGGCAACAGAAACACAATTTCACATGCCAGAGGCCAAGAGGGCATTTGTTGATCAAGGACAACGAGGAAGAGTTCTGAGCTTGGTATTCTCTGTCTTAAGAATTCCACCCTTCACTCTTTCCTGACCTGATCTATCTAGAAAAACTGGTCCCAACTCTGCCTCAAAGCACTTCTTCACCTTCAGGTTGGGTTCAGTGGCAGGAGATTGGAGGGTGGCAGGAGAGAAAAGCAGGGGTATTCTGCTTCTGTCCTGCTTGCCTGTGGCTCTGGCAGAGGCTGTATTTCTCTAAGGCCACAGACCCTACACATAGATGCTTTCTCCAGGCAACAGTTGTCCCTGGCCTCCAGAAACATTGCTTTCTCACTTGTCATTCAGATGATCCCAAGGGTAGACTTCCCACCCTTGCTAGCCCCTGAAGTGGGAAGGAACAGAATAAATACATATAAACATAGAGGAAAAAGAAGGTACTTAACCAAGGCAGTCTATAGATTCAATTCCATTCCTATCAAAATGCAAATGGTATTTTTCATAGAAATGGAATAAATAATTTTAAATTTTATATAGAAACAAAAAAGACTCCAGAATGGCCAAAACAATCTTAATAAAAAAACAGAGCTGAAAGAATCATGCTCCTTGACTTTAGACTATATTACAAAGCTATAGTAATCAACACAGTAATGTGCTACAGTACTGGTATAAAACCAGACAATCGGATAGAAAGCCCAGAAATAAAGTCATGCACTTATGGTCAATTAATCTATGACAAAAGAGGCAAGAAAATACAATGGAGAGAAGACAGTCTCTTTAATAAGTGGTGCTGGGAAAACCAGACAGCTACATGTAAAAGTATGAAATTAGAACATCCTATAACACCTTACACAAAAATAAACTCAAAATGGGTAAAAGTCCTAAATGTAAAACCAATACACTAAAACTCCTACTGGAAAACAACATAGATAGAAGGGTCTTTGAAATAAATCACAGTACTTTTGATCCATCTTTTAAAGTAAAGGAAATAAAAGCAAAAATAAGCAAGTGGGACCTAATTAAACTTAGAAGCTTTTGTGCAGCAAAGGAAACTATACACAAAACAAAAAGGTAATCTATTGAATGGGAGAAAATATTTGCAAATGATAGGATTGATGAGGTATTAATATCCAGCATATATAAACAACTCATACAACTCAACACTGAAGAAAACTCAATTTAAAAATCAGCAGAACACATGAATAAACATTTTAGCAAAGAGGAAATGCGGATGGTCAACAGGCACATGAGAAGATGCTCAGCATCACTAATCATCAGAGAAATGCAAGTCGAAACCACAAAGAGATATCACTTCACACCAGTCAGAGTGCTATCATCAAAAAGAACACAAATATTAGCAAGGATGTGAAGAAAAGTACCCTTGTACACTGTTGGTGGGAATATAAATTGGTGCAGCCACTGGGATTTAGTTGTTAAGTCGTGTCTGACTTTTGTGACCTCGTGGACTGTACCTACCAGGCTCCTCTGACCATGGAACGTCCCAAGCAAGAATACTGGAGTGGGTTGCCATTTCTTTCTTCAGATGATCTTCCAGAACCAGGGATCAAACTCATGTCTCCTGTATTGCACACAGTCCCCTGCACTGTAGGCAGATTCTTTACTACTGAGCCACCAGGTTTGTAGGTTTCTCAAAAAACTAAAAATAGACCCAGAAATTCCATTCCTGGATAAATACATACACCCACAAAAAAAAAAAACAGTAATTGGAAAAGACACATGCATAGAGGTGTTTATAACACTGTTTACAATAGCCAGGATATGGAAGCACGTAACTATCCATTAACGGAGGAATGGATAAAGATGTGGTTCATATATACAATGGAATATCAGCTACAAAAAGGTACAAAATTGTGTCATTTGCAGAGATGGAGATGGACCTAGAGACTGTCATACAGAGTGAAGTCAGAAAGAGAAAAACAAATATTGTATATTAATGCATATATGTGGAATCTAGAAAATGGTAAAGATGATCTTACTTGCAAAGCAGAAGAGACACAGACAAAGAGAACAGATGTGTGGATACCAAAGGGGAATTTGGGCATTGGATGAATTGGGAGATTGATGTATACACACAATTCTGTATAAAATAATAACTAATGCAAACCTACTGTGTAGCAGTGGTCATGTGTTGATGTGAGAGTTGGACTATGAAGAAAGCTGAGCACTGAAGAATTGATGCTTTTGAACTGTGGTGTTGGAGAAGACTCTTGAGAGTCCCTTGGACTGCAAAGAGATCCAACCAGTCCATTCTGAAGGAGATCAGCCCTGGGATTTCTTTGGAAGGAATGATGCTGAAGCTGAAACTCCAGTACTTTGGCCACCTCATGTGAAGAGTTGACTCATTGGAAAAGACTCTGATGCTGGGAGAGATTGGGGGCAGGAGGAGAAGGGGACGACAGAGGATGAGATGGCTGGATGGCATCACTGACTTGATGGACGTGAGTCTGAGTGAATTCTGGGAGTTGGTGATGGACAGGGAGGCCTGGCGTGCTGCAATTCATGGGGTCACAAAGAGTCGAACACGACTGAGCGACTGAACTGAACTGAACTGTGTAGCACAGGGAACTCTACACAGTGCTCTGTGGTGACCTAAATGGGAAAGAAATCCAAAAAGGAGACATGTTTATACATATGGCTGATTCACTTTACTGTACAGCAGAAACTGACACAACAATAGAAAGCAACTATACTCCAATTTTAAAAAAAAAGTATTCCTGTGTTTTTAATTTCTAGATCATCATCCCAGATTTGGGCACAGGTGTCTATGTATCAGTCTTCCTGGAGCCCTTTCAGGAGCTGTCTCTCAGAGACAGATTCAGATGTCTGCAGCATAAATGTCAATGCTCTTTCAGAAAAATGAGGTGGATGGCTGAGTACTGAAAATACATTATTGCATTCCTGGACTGTATTGTTGAGACACGTTTATCTGACACTCAGGTGGACAACTGTTCCTAGAAATGAAAGGCAAGTTAGAGGCTATTGTCCCCTAAAATCACCCACAAAAAGAGATTTGACCTTCCACAGTAATGAGCATTGACTTGTGAGTGTACAAATACGGGGAGTGTTCATTTTTTAATGTCTCGGCAAGACAGGAGTTAGACTAGTTCTGCATCCCAATACTCCTTTCTACTGGTGCTTCCCTGCATGGAGCCTGGGTCTGGTGCATGTTGAGACGAGGGGTCTCATGTCTTGATGATTAGAACTCTGTAAGTATTTGGACAGAGAATCCTGTCTTCCCCACAAGAAGCTTCACCAGGTGGTGTCAGAGATCATGGAAGTGAAGGACTTTTCCAGGAAACAATGTCTTTAGATTGGCATTGAGAGAAAAGACAGTTGACACATGGATTTTATGAAATGCATTAAATGGCTTGTCATTGTGACAAATAATAAAAGTAATGACTGTTAAAAAAAAGTGGAGCAGCACAAAAACTACTTAAAATATCATCAAGCATTCCTTGTGGACTCTCCTGGCTGCCATGGCATAAAGGTTTTATTAAATAAAAAGCAGTTTGCATCTCCCTGCTCTATGGAACTGGCTGTTGGCTTTTTGTTTTGAAATTTTAAATCTGTATCATCCAATTATTTATGGATCTCATGGACCTGTAATTTTGCTTGTTTGAAATCATCTGAGTGTGCTTCCTAATCTTGTCAGGGATCACTGTACCCAGCTGAACCAACTCTCTCAAATTTACTCTCATTTACCTCAAATTATTTAGTTATAAAAGGAAAGCGCTCTCAAGGCTTGGAAACATCCTCTGCGCCAACCTCTGTGACAGTGACTGGCCCCAAAGTTCATTCACGTGCTTTGTGCAGGAACGGTAGCGCCCTCAAGATTCAGCTAGATGCCGGTTCTTCCAGGATAGACTATAGTTCCCAGCCTCCCTTGCAGCAAGGTATGGTCGCGTGACCAAGTTGTAGCAAATGAAATTAAAGAGGAAATTACAGGTACTACTTCCGGTTTGCCTCTAACCTGTTTGCCGACACCCTTACCCCCACCACCACCATCCCTAATCCCCCACCTCCCACCATCCTCTCTTTTTCCCGAGATGGAAGTGGACGCGTGTGTTGCCATCTTGGATCTTGAGGAGGACAAGGATCTACAAGGGCTGGTGGAGCAACGACGTGGAGGTGGAGCCTTAGATGGTGGGGTCAGTGCACAGCGTTCCGTAACAGGCCACAGCTTGTAGATAATAGAAATTCCCCGTTTTGTTTAAGCCACTCTAATTCGTGCACCTGCTCACATGCTGAGGCACACAGACTCCTCTGAGCCCCTTGTTTTCCATCTTTACTTTCTTCTTTCCTTATGAAGTAAAAGCATCAGATAATAATGGCGGACATTTACGGAACACAGTCTGTTGCCCCCTAGTGGTAATTAAATGTCCTGTGAATGCCCTCATTGATCCTCCCAGCGGTTCTGTGGGGTAGGTGATGCTTCCATCCCCCTCCTATAGATGTGGAAACTGGGGCACAAAGACCCCCAGTAAAGCACAGGGCCAGTAGAGGGGCAGGGCGTGAGCCCAAGTGGTCTGGCTCCAGAGCCCCCTGACTTTCTGCACAGGGAAATCCTGTCACTGTCCCATGTAAATGCAGAGGGAGCTGGTATTTGACCTCTGCTGTGGTGTGTTTCTTTCGTAAAATAGGCCCTCAACCCTCAGTTCCCCAATGATATTTCCAGAGGGGTTCTCTTGATCACTGCCAGCCCCAGTCCACCCACCCCTTGTACAGCATGTCTACATCTATACACATGTGTATGTGTACATCTAAGGGTCCATCTGAGTAGCTGAGAGACTATGATGGCCCCACAGCCCTTACACAGGGTGTGGGGAGCCTGGCCACAGGGCCCTCCCTAGCTCAGACCCACCATCTCCTGCTGCCCAGGGTGAGGAATGGGAGCTAGGACAATGTTTAGCACCCAACTGGGGCCCTGGAAGTGACTCAAGCAGCTTCTTTTTCCTTTTTGCCATTTTCTCTTCACTCTCGCAAACCCCACTATGCTGCCCCTCCTTAAGGGGAGCAAAGGAAGAGGCCCCTCAACCCCAGGCTCCCAGCCAAGGAGTTAAGAGAACCCAAGATGAAGTGAAGTGAAAGCTGCTCAGTCGTGTCCGACTCTTTGCGACCCCATGGACTTTATGGTCCATGGAAATCTCCAGGCTAGAATACCGTAGTAGGTAGCTGTTCCCTTCTCCAGGGGATCTTCCCAACCCAGGTCTCCCACATCGCAGGCCGATCCTTTACCAGCTAAGCCACTAGGGAAGCCCTAGATAGACACCAAGAATGGACTAGAAGCCCAGTCAGACTGATGGGAAATTGTGCAAATTGCAGAGTCACAGGGGCTAAGGGGATGAGTCTTAACCCACATATGATGCCACTGTTGTGTTCATAAGGTCTACAGGCATTTCCTCCAGAGTAAGGGGCAGGGGCCCCAACAGGATCTGCTAAGTGGGGGAGAATGTATCCTCACTGTCCCAATAAACCTGCCCTCAGCCTCCACAGGGACTTGGGAAAACTTCTCTGGGGTTCTCCCTCTTCACTCAAGTTAATGGTCCTCCCCTGGGCAGTGACCCTGTAGTCTTTCAGCAGCTGGAAACAGCAGTTGCTCTAGATTCACTAAAGAGAAGTTATGTTCCTGGAGCTTCCATATGGGCTCTGTGTCCAGAAGGCTATGAGGGGGTACTTGTCCAGGGAGCTGGGATTCTGGGCTAGACTCACTCTGTCACAATGGCTGGTTTGGAATCAGTTCAGTTCAGCTCAGTCGCTGAGTCGTGTCCGACTTTTTGCAGCCCCACAGACTGCAGCACACCAGGCTTCCCTGTCCACCCCCAACTCCTGGAGCCTACTCAAACTCAAGTCCATTGAGTTGGTGATGCCATCCAACCATCTCATCCTCTGTTGTCCCCTTCTCCTCCTGCCTTCAATCTTTCCCAGCATCAGGGTCTTTTCCAATGAGTCAGTTCTTCTCACCAGGTGGCCAAAGTATTGCAGTTTCAGCTTCATCATCAGTCTTTCCAATGAATATTCAGGACTGATTTCTTTTAGGATGGACTGGTTGGATCTCCTTGCAGACCAAGGGACTCTCAAGAGTCTTCTCCTACACCACAGTTCAAAAGCATCAATTCTTTGGCACACAGCTTTCTTGATAGTCCAACTCTCACATCCATACATGACTACTGGAAAAACCATAGCTTTGATGAGACAGACTTTTGTTGGCAAAGTAATATCTCTACTTTTTAATATGCTGTCTAGGTTAGTCATAGCTTTTCTTCCAAGGAGCACGTGTCTTTTAATTTTATGGCTGCAGTCACCATCTGCAGTGATTTTGGAGCCCCCCAAAATAAAGTCTCTCACTGTTTCTATTGTTTCCCCATATATTTGCCATGAAGTGATGGGACCAGATGCCATGATCTTGCTTTTCTGAATGTTGAGTTTTAAGCCAGCTTTTTCACTCTCCTTTTTCACTTTCATCAAGAGGCTCTTTAGTTCTTCACTTTCTGCCATAAGGGTGGTGTCACCTGCATATCTGAGGTTATTGATATTTCTCCTGGCAATCTTGATCCCAGCTTGTGCTTCATCCAGCCCAGTGTTTCTCATGATGTACTCTGTGTAAGTTAAATAAGCATGGTGACAGTATACAGCCTTGAGGTACTCCTTTCCCGATTTGGAACCAGTCTGTTTTTCCATGTCCAGTTCCTACTGTTGCTCCCTGACCTGCATACAGATATCTCAGGAGGCAGGTCAAGTGGTCTGGTATTCCCATCTCTTTAAGAATTTTCCAGTTTGTTGGCTTGGGATATAAAGTACATTAAGTATGGATCTCAGTCTATGATCTTAGGTGTGCTAGAAAATACCATTTAGGGCTGCCTTTCCATAAGGAATTCCCTGGTGGCTCAGACAGTAAAGAATCTGGCATCAATGCAGAAGACCCGGGTTCAATCCCTGGGTCGGAATGATCCCCTGGAGGAGGGCATGGCAATCCACTCCAGTATTCTTGCCTGGAGAATCCCATGGACAAAGGAGCCTGGAAGGCTACAGTCCATGGGGGTCACAAAAGAGTCAGACAGGACTGAGTGACTAACACTTTCACTTTCACTTTTGCATAACTGAAGCTCATTTCTTTTTGAGTCTCCCCTTTGTGTCTTTGGTGGAGATGTCAGTTCAGCCCATCGAGGATCCCCTTCCCCTTCTTCCCTGGTATTCTAAGTTCTGCAAAGGTGATGTGGGCAACTTTTTTTCTTGTTTGTATTCAAGACCTTTGGAATACATTCATATGTTTGGCAAATTTCCAGACATATAATTATGAGCTGAATCAGAACACTCAAGCCCCTTCCCATGCCCCTGCATCCAGGGTATGCCAGGGGCTGGGCAGTGACAGCAAAGGTGGCCGGGTCTGCATCTGGCCCCATCAGGTCATTGTTCCAGCCCTGACCTTCCATCCTCCCAATCATTCAGTGCTCATCCAGGACCCTATACCTACACTTGCTTTCTGCCTGACCAGTTCAAATCACTATCTGAGATGCTGACTGGTGTGGAGTCACAAGATGCTGTGACATTCTGGAAGAGGAGCACAATGTCATCACAAAGTGATGACAAAGTAATGACGTCACAGGGAGGTCACACTCCCATGAGTCCCTCAGACTGGTCCTTGCAGGTCTCTGTGATTCCTCCTCCTTCCCCAGGGCTTCTCCAAGGTCCCTGTCAGTCTCTGCCCCTTCCATGTGCTCCCAGGAGCCTGGGGCCTCCTGCTGCTCCCACCCCTTCCAAGGAGACCTGGGGACCCCATGACCAGACTCATGACACTGTCTGGATGCTCCCTAAGCAGCATCTATTCCACATCAAGGTACCTTCTGAGCTGGGGCTTGGGGCTAGGGTGGGCGTTGGGGGGAATCAGCCCTGGTTCAGGTGCTGGGTCACCCCAGAGCAGTTTTCAGGGCTTGTAATTCCACAATGGGAAGGTCACTGATTTCCCAGTGGCAGGATATTTTTGCCATGGGCTTCTCTTTTACCACCATGCTCCCACACCTGTTCATTGTGCTGGAGGCTTTTGATCCAGGGGAAGTCCTGTAGGAGAAACAGAGAACTAAGGAGTAATATTACTGTACATAAGAGATCTGTCTCAAGTACATCATCCTGCTGTAACTCAGAGAACCTTGGGAGAATACCTTCAGAGACAGTTGCTTCTCAGCCCAGATAGGTCAAGATTACTCTGGGTTGGGGAAGAGAATAATCCAGAAAAAAGATGAGAGACACGAGAAGGGGCCTTGCACCCAACCTCCTCAACATCAGCTCTGAAATGGAGAGTGTCAGGCACCCTGGATAAATCACTCTGAACACAGAGGAGAATTGGATTTGCTTCCTGCCTGGGATACTGGAAGTAGTGACCGCACAGGACTCCCCACAGCCAGAGTGAGGGCACAGAGAGAGGAGGTGGCTGATGGGGCCTCAGGGCAAAGGGGACCCACGAGAAACCCTTTGGGTCCTCACATCCCTGTATGTGGAGGAGAACATGGTGCACCCACGTCCCTTATAAGATAAAGTCCTACAGCAAAGCAAGGGACGGGGCATGAGGAGAGCTGTGCTGAGGCAGCGGCTGTGACACCAGGCACACTGAGACAGTATTGTAGGAGCAGACCCCGAACAGGGATGAGAACCATCAGCAGGTGTTAGAAAGGGAGGTGATGCTGGAGTCCCACCTCCACCCCATATGAGCCCGCTTAGAGGCACCCACAAGGAGAGGAAGAAAAATCCCCAACTGTCTAGATATCCCGCATTGATGCCATTCACCTGGAACTGAGTCTACTGTTTTCTGCCATTAAGCAGAGTGAGGGCTCTAGAGAGAAACTATATTTAGTTATAAAAGAATCATGTTATTTTACACACTTGAGTTGATGCCTTAGAAATCTGTGCCAGCTGAGTGTGCTTTGGGAGAAATGGTTATGTGCAGTGTAACAAATGTCAAATTTGCTTTAGAGCCCTGGAGGAATGAAACCAATTGTGTTTTCTTTACCAAGAAGTAGGGTTTGCCCTGGGGCTGAGGAGGCTCCTCTGGGTCTGACATCATCTTGAACCTGGAGGGTGGGTTCAAAGGGGGAGGTTCAATCGCTTCAGGCTGGGCCAAGGGGCTGCTCATCCAGTCCTGGGAGTAGCTGAGCTGGGAGGAGATGGGAGAAGCAGAGGACAGATGGAGAGACGAGGAGGGAGAGGGACAGCTCGGCTGGGAGGAGGGGCGTCGAGATGGGGAAACCACAGGTGACATCCTGACCCTTTCTTCAGCCTCCTCACTTGGGAGCAGCTGCCCTCCCCTCCATAGACCTGTGAGGAGGGAGGAAACTTCAGACTGGAGGAGGAAAACCCAGCAGAGCTGCTCCATTAGACTCATGAAAGCGGTTATCCATCCATCGGTTCCTTCACGCCCTCAGGAGTTCCATCGTCATCCTCTGTGTCCCTGACACTGCTGATAAATGGTGTTGGAGGATGACAAGGTTCTTGACCTCTTCAGAAACAGACAACAAACAATAAAATTAGAAGAAAGCCAAGATGGTTTTAGATAGTGACAGCTGCTACAACAGGAATAAGAACAATGATGAGATGGAGGATAATGTGAGGATCACTTCAGTGGGGTCAGGGGAGGTCTCTGTGAACTGATTTTTGTGCTGAGAATGGAAGGAGATAAGGAAGGAATCAGACATGTTAATGTATCAGGAAGAACATTCTTGACAGAGTGAAGAGCAAATGAAAAGTCCCGTGAGACAGGTTAAAGTGTGGAGACTGATAAACTGAGAGAACTTGAATGCCGTGAAACCGTGACCAGTGAGCACGTGTGTGTCCCCACTGACCCTCCATTGAGAGCTCAAAACTGAGCTGGGGGCCGGAATTGTGTCAGTCTCTCATTCCCACAGGCAGCATCAGTGCTCCTGCCCCAGGACTGTCTTTGCAGCTGGCATCGTGCATGATCTAGTTGCGAGAGAGATGGGAGAAGAGCAGACACGGCTGAGCAGGTGGGGATGGAGTGCTCACAGGAGTGGAGTTATTCCCGCATGAGGCCATTAACACATTCTCACTTCATGGGGCCACAAACACCTTTGTCCACTCGGTCTGTTTCCACTAGTCTCTCCCCGGAAGGACAGGGAGTCCTGTGAACACGCAACAGTCTCCATCTGAGTGGGTTTAACTCAGAGCTCCATGGCAATTTCCATTCATTCTCTCTCCAAGGACATTTTCTGAAGCCTTTCCATCTGCTGAGCCAAAGAGATTGCTCAAGACCAGATGTGGAGAGCCCTTGGCCCAGGTAAGAAAGGGGCCCATTAGACAGGTGACCTGCAGCTCTGAGCTGGGAGGTGGGGCTTCAGGAGCACACCTGCCATTCAGCTTCTGCCTGAGAGCAGAGACAGCCTGAGGGGCAATGGCCTCCCCATGCCCACTCAGGTTAGAGCTTACTTGCACTGGGGGAATTTGTATGCATTTTTCATCTGTTCCTCAAATGGCCCAGCAAGGTGACTGGGGTTGTGTCTCATTGCCTGTGATGCTCTGACTTTGGAAATGCTTGTCCCCAAATCACTCTTTTTCTGCAGGGAAACATGAAGATCTCACTGTAAAATGCTTGGGTCGAGGAGAAACCAACTCCCAAGGTGTTATAAGAACCCAGGGCTTCCCTGGTGGCTCAGCAGTAAAGAACTGCCTGCAGTACAAAAGCCTACAGGAGATGTGGGTTCAGTCCCTGGATTGGGAAGTTCCCCTAGAGGAGGCCATGGCAATGCACTTCAGTATTCTTGCCTGGAGAATCCCATGGACCAAGGAGCCTGGTGAGCGACAGTCCATGGTGTCACAAAGAGTCGGACATGACTAAAGCAATTTAGCAAGCATGCATAAGAACTCAAGGTGGGGAAGGTGTGGTTTCCCAAAGCAAAATCAGGGTTTCTTTAGGAAGTAAAGGGAATAAATGACACTCCAAACAGTAGATACGTGATACCGGCCATTTGTGTCCACAGCGCTCGCAGCAGCTTCCACTTGACAGGGGCTGGAGGTTGACACAAGCCTGTGAAGCACATGAACTCACCCCTGGTGTCCTGATGACAGCCCCTTAAAAAGCAGCTCTGAACTCTGGTCCTGCCTGGCCCAATGAGGCCTGTGCTGTGGGATGTGTGACATGGAGCTGCCCCCATGCAGGGTGATCCCTTTGTTAAGCCACCGAAGATGAATTAAGGCACCAACGTGCCTGGAGGTGTCCTAGGGATACAAGGAATCAAAGATGGAAACCATCAGGAATTAATTCTGTCATGTCACCACCACTATCAGGAGGACTCATTAAAGCTGAACAAGAATCAAAAGGGTGATTTGCCAGGAAGGAAATAAAGACCCTCATGACAAAGTGGGGGGCGGGGGAGGGCAGTGCACCGAGTCTCACTGCATCCACTCAAGCTATAAATTAAACTGCAGTTGATGGGATGGGATCTGGGGCTGGGGAGGCACAGACAGCAGTTTGGGGAGCTCCTCCTGGTGGTTAAACTCCAGGCCTCTGCTTTTTTCCCAAGTTGTGACAGCTGTTTCATGAACTGTGCAGTATGAAAAAGTCAGCAGCAGCCTATAAAACATATTTCCCTTGTTTCCCCTTTCTGTTGTCAACAAGCTTCTGATATTCAATGTAGTTGCCTTCTCCCAACACAAAAACAATTGCTTCTTGGAATGGATTTTTGTTCCTCAGAACTGAGCTGTCACTGCCTGGCAGCATCTGGGATCAAAATATCTACAGTCATCGTTTCACCGTTTGACTTCATGTCCCTGAAGACAGGTAGGTGGTGCTGTTTCTGTACCGCCTTTGTCACTCTTGCCATCATACACTGCAATCTTGTGTTGGGGACTCGTTTGGCAATGCCTGCGATGGCAGGAGCTGAAGCCATCCCAGCAGAAGCCTTCCGCTGTTTGATATATTGTAAGGAATTAAGGTTGCATCCTGCGTCAGTTCCAGCTTTTTGGTGAGGCTCCAGATCAGCCTCAGAAACTGTTTGCTGTGCACTTACATGATAGATAAGAAATGCCTCATTTATCTCCTGGATTGCCTGCATCAGAGTCTGATATTACGTCTAGAAGAGATTTACCCAAAGAAGCTTTGCTCATTATTTTTTCTTTATATTCAAAACACACATCCAGTTTTCTTGCCTTTACATGTCCTAAGACAGCAGTGGCAACATTTTCTGGAGATCAGTAAGTCTTTTTCCCCTCTCCAAGGTCTTCTGGCAAAGAACTAAAAGCTGAGGATAGCTGAGCAGTGTTGTCAGGAAGCATCCTCGTGGCCCCTTCATCTTCCTTTTCTGGCCCCATAGCACTTCACAGGTGTTTGACCTCATCTTCTCGCGCTCTGCTCTAAGATTCTAGTTCTTGCTGAACTGATTCCCAAACCTCTGGGAATGGACTTCCTTTACATTTCTGCCAAAATGTATCAACTGGAGTTAAATCATATGACTTCCTGGTTTTGTCTCTAGGTCACACTAGCACCAGCCAGGGACTTTTTCACTCCTGAAGATTCTTCCAGGTTAACTCTGTGTACGTGGAAATCGTAGGACTGATATGTCCAAATATGATGTAGAGGAGTTCCCAGATCCATGTTTCTGTCAACGGGAGTGAAGAAGGCTTTGAAAGCTGAAGCTGCCAGCTCCCAGCACATCACTTGTAGTAAAACCATTTTTGGCGTCTCTTAGATGTTCCGGAAACTTCTTATCTATTTTCACGGCTCCCATTTCCATTGCTATTCCTGCTAATTATCTGATTATAGGAATAGTACCCAGCATAACAGAAAAGCAGAAGAGGCTGTCAACATTCTGGTTCGTAACAGTTTTCATTTCCGCATTTGTGATTTCTGAACTGTTAATGGCACAATATGAAACATTTCCTCATTTTTTATTGCATCATACAGGCGTATCATTTTTCAAAGTAATAAAATCGAGATACTGATCAAAAGCTAGCTACTTGGGTAACTGCATAGCTGCTAATTCTACATTTGCAATATATTCCAGTTTACTCCTTGAAAGGGCAGAAATAAAGTTCAAATAAGCTGGTTCACATAGAGTTGATTTAAAAGAACCAGGGTAGTGGTTTATTATAAAAGGATACAACCAGGAACAGTCAGATGGAAGAGATGTGTAGCGTGAGGTATGTGGAAGGGGGCGGAGCTTCCATGACCTCCCCAAGAAAGCATTTCCCCAAGTCTCCAGGTGTCCACCAACCCAGAAGTTTCCACCCACCTTTGTCACTTGCCTCCAGCTCAAACCTGATCTTCTCCTTGGGCCAAGCCCTCCGACACTCCCCTCCTGCCTCTTCCCTCTTGCCCTGCAGAGACCTGCGCTTCCTCACCTCCACCTGCCTCCCCTCTGCTGGCTTCTCATCTGCACAGACACACGCTCAAGAACCACCCATCCACACTGAAAATAGCATTTCTCTGCCACACCAACTGTAGGCCACACTTCATTCTTCACTCACAGAGAAACTTCCAGGGAGACATGTGCAGCAGGAGAAGGTTTTCACAGCACATCTAAGATGCTTATTCTTCCGGTGTTCCTGTCACTGTGGTCACCCCACCCACTGGGGTGGGCTGCATTCAGAGGCTGAAGGGAGTATCACAGGGGTGCCCCATCCATGTGCCATCCTCCTCCTAATAGACCCCCCACCCTGTTTAGGAACAAACCCCATGGCGCATACTGAGAGTAAAATTACTTGCTATTTATCTGAAATTAGCATTAACTGGCATCCCATATTTTATTTGCTAAATGTGACAATTCTACTTGGAATGACTTGGGTATGTCTTATCTCTCTGAAGTGTCAGCTATAAGTCTAAACAAGCACTTTGGACCCTAACCTGCATATGTCTTTACAGAAGAGGTTTCTATAATGTGAAATATCACTTCCCAGCCAAGGGTCTTCCCCCAGCCTGGGGACTCCTATTGTCGACCCTGTGGTCTGTGGGGAGAGCAGGCTGTAACGGGGGCTCGCTGTCCTCTGTCCTCTAGCATGTGCCTGGGGAGATACTGACACAGGTCCATGCAGGAAACATAAGAGGATGTTCTCTGAGCTTGTGTGTGGCAGCTGGGAGTTGGAGGCTTCCTGGGGATGTAGGGGGAAAATGTGGTGAGCACCCACCCCCACCCCTGAGCACAATGCTGCTGAGAAAACCAATGGAATCACTGTGCACTTAGCAACATGAGCATCTGCTCAAAACATAATTATCTGTAAAATGCTACAGTGTCATAAATAGAATGAAATACATAACACAATGCCGTCAGTGTTTATTTCAATATATAAGCCCACAAAAGAGCAGTGGGCATTTTGCAAGACCACATTCAAAAAAAAGATAGTCATTAAACACTGTTCAAGGATTTTCTTAAAAACAAAATCTTACAAAAGAGTCTCAATAAATACACAAATAAGGTAAAATTTCAATTAAAAAAAATTTAAGATACTAGTAAACACAGTATTGGGGGCTTCCTGGGTGGCTCAGTGGTAAAGAATCCACCTGCCATGCAGAAGATGCAGGAGATGCAGGTTCAGTCCCTGGGTGGGGAAGATCCCCGGGAGGAGGGCATGGCGACCCACTGCAGTATTCTTGCCTGGAGAATCCCATGGACGGAGGAGCCTGGCGGGCTATGGCCCCTGGGGTCACAGAGAGTCGGGACACGATTGAAGCAACTGAGCATGCACACACACAAACACAGTTTTATGATTCTGTAACAGCACGAGAGGAACGGGAATAAAAAGGTGAATAAAAATTAATAAAACTAGATGGAATCCATGTGCAGATAAATGACATGTCATCTTTTTAGTGTGGTTAGTTCACCCCATTTGTCTTAAGGTCCAGTAAAGAAGGTGAAGACAGAAACAGTGAACGAGGGGCTGAGAGACCTATGGAGGCCCCTCCGAGGTGCCATGCCAGGTCTGCCTCCCACACCCCGTAAAGAACAACCTGCTCTATTCCTCCACCAGTCACTGTGAATCGGGGAGCCCAACTGTTGTACTATTTGCCAAAGGCAGACATTTTAAAAACATAATTCTCCTGAGATGAAATCATTAATTAAAATGGAAAATTAACATATTCTCAAAGCAAGTATAAATTAACTGGGAATTATTCACTCAGATCATTTTAGTCCATGGATGAAAACGCTGAGATGTTAAGCTGGTGCACAGACAAGACTCTTGACACTTCCTGAGATTCTCCTTGTGCTTGGATGTCTGTGTCCCGTCTAACTGCTGTTTTGATTGGATTTTTGTGATCTCTGCTCTGCTAGTGAGAGATAATGTACGTGCATTTCACAAAGATGGGAAGATTCAGGGACCCTTCTCACCCAGACATGCACCCAGGGAGGAAGATGCCAGCAAACAAAGCCAAATTTTAAAAGCTTCCCATCTGTTGAGCTGTGTGAGTGATGAATGTTGATGGCAGAGAGAGGAGATCAGAAAACCCAGAGCCTCAAAGAAAAGAGAGTGCAATCATCCACATTCTATCATCAGGCAAATCACCTTTAGCATTAATGCTGTATCTTTTCCATTTTTTAGAACTTTGTCTAAACTAAAGCACACATATAATGCACAAAATATATTTAACCTCATTTATGCCTAAAAATGGGACTATATTATAAATGACATTTCATGACCTACCCCATCACTTGATACACTGGAGAGACCACTACACATACATTACGCAGATCTGCACAAGCATCTTATTCTGAGAGTGTTCATTGACACTATCCTGAAGTCCACTGGGCAGCTCTCTCTCTGGTTCCTCTGGATTCCCAGAGACTTTGATATCACACATGGAGATGAAATAAGTGTCCCTGGGCTGCACGTTTTCCCTTAGCACGACTTCCAGCAGTGGCTCTGCACTTTGCACACAGAACAAGTAAAACTGAAGCATGAGGTTTCTTAGCCAGAAAGCTGTGCAGAGGGGTGGATGAGAAAGGGAAGCTCCTGAGAATCATAACATGCCAGAGAGCAGAGAAAATGGAGACCAAGAAAGAGAACAATATGGACATTTCTGAACTACTGCTAGGTTCCCCTGACCCAAGCATATATGCTCTGACACTAACCAGCACACTGTCCCCAGGGTAGGCCAGCGCCCAGGTCCCACGCTGACTGATGGATAGAGCAGACAAGGACAGATGCATATCGCACTTCAGAAGCTTTGGAACTGAACTGGACCACAGCCCAGGCACCAAAGTCAGGGACTTGCTGCGTGTACCTACCCAAGTCAACTGTCCGCTAAAACAAACCTTCCCTGCAGAATTTAAACAAGATTCAGAGTCATATAATATAATATTTAAGCAGCTCAGGTTACAGTCTGAATTTAAATGCCATCAAGAACCAGCACCATCTCAATGCCTTGCAAGAGGGAATTCCAATTAAGAGATACCAACTCCAGGTGACACAGATATTGGAATTATCATACAAACTTTTGAAACAGCTATTATAACTGTGCTCCAAGAAGAAATATGAGCACTCTTTAAACAAATGGAAAGAAAGAGCTTTTCCAATGAGAAATGGAAGATAAAAAAAGAAGCAAATGAAAATTTAGAACTAAAAAATACAATAACCAAAAGACAAAAATACTATCCAGTCTCAGAGGCAGAATCAAGTTTATGGAGGAAAACATCAGTGCCTTGATAACAGATTAATAAAATTATCCATTTTAATAAACCAGAAGAATAATACTGAAAACCCTGAACAGAGATGAGAGACCTGTGGGAAAATACAAAGAAACAAACAAAAACCAAACATTTGTGTCATCAGAATTCCAGAAAGAGAGGAATAATGTGGTGAAGAAAATAATTGCTAACATGTTCCAATTTGCCAAAACACAGAGTTACATATTCAAGCCATCAAGTGAGCCCCCCAAACAGGACAAATTCAGAGAAAGTCATGCTTACACATATCAGAATCAAACTGCTGAAAAGTAAACACAAAAATAACTTTGAAATAAATCTGAGAACTTTCCAATCACTGTTCGTTCCCCTGTGTGTGTCATTGTGTGAAATGTCCTCACAGTTCTCATCAGAAAACATAAAATTGGATAATAACAGAACAGCCAGTGGTTCCAGAGCTTGAAGAACTGGAGTCCACCAGAGTCCTGCTGCTGCTGCTGCTAAGTCCTACATCCGGTGAAAACATCTATCAATAAAAGAAATGCAGGACTTCACAAGGGAAGGAGAAGCAGCAGAAATGGTATTTGGGTACTCCCTGGTGGCTCAGATAATAAAGAATCTGCTTGCAGTGTGGGAGACCTGGGTTCGATACCTGGGTCAGGAAGATCCCCTGGAGAAGGAAATGGCAACCCACTCTAGTATTCTTGCCTGGAAAATCCCATAGACAGAGGAGCCTGGCAGGCTAGAGTTCATGGGGTCACAAACAGTCGAACACGACTAAGCAACTTCACTCTAACTCTCTCTAGAACTGGCTGCTTTTCTCTCTTCATTCTTTAAAATATGAAACTCCTGGGTTCAGCTCTGACATTACAGAGTTTGAGATTCCCTTCCATCCATAAAGTCAGGGAAAGCTGAACAAACTAAAATCAACTTTGCTTGGAGGCATAGAGAAATGAGGATGCAGACAAACCACCACCTCAAAATCTGGAGAAACAAAGGATGCAGAGGGTCACACCAGGATCTGCTCACCTGGAGCAGGAGCAGGTGGGGATGTGCGCTGGCAGGCACACTTTGATGATACTGATGTATGACTGGGCCTGAGTGAGGACTCCTGTGGGTCAAGAAGCTTCTGGTGGCCGCAGTGTCAGGGGACACCCACACCGTTCTGGGTTTTACCTCCAGCAGCCCCACCAGGTTCTCCCTGGGAAAACCCAAGAAAGATCCCTGTGGCCAAGGCAGAGAAAGGGGAGAGCAGGTCCCTGTGAAGGGGTCCAGAGCCTTCTCTGGAGCAAAAGCTGCTCTCTAGGTGGGATTGTGCCAGAGCTCAGTCCTAAAGACTGTCCCGGCCTGGAGGAGGGATCGCCCCACTGCAACACTTCCAAACTTCCTCTCGTTGAGAGGGGGAGAGATATGCATCCCTGTGGAGAAGCATATGTGGAGTTCACAGCCCAAGGCTCAGCCACTAAAAGAGAGATTTCATCATATGATTATAGACCACTTTCCTCCCCCAGACCTATGACTACCGGGCAGTATTGTAATAACCATGATTACCGAAGACGGAGCTGCAGGATCCAGTGGCTCTGCAGAGAAGCACACAAGGAAGCCCGGGTCCAGAGGGCACCAGACAAAGGCACAAGGGGAACCTGGAGTTTCGGACACCTGGGGCCACAGCAAACCTCACCTGGAGTCCTTCCTACCTAGGTGGACCTGGAGCCTCCCACTAACGGCCTGTTCATCCCAGTTCCTATCACTCAGTACAACACGTCCTGCCTCCAACAAGGATGCAAAACACTGACTATATCACTGTCTGATGGAGTTTATAAGGAACATAGGTGTAATGCACAGGATCCCTGTAACATAGTGTGGGAAGGTACAGGGACCTAGATCACTACTGTCCCTGTGTTCCATATGAAATCATTAAATATTAGTGTTAGGTCAATTGTGAAATATTTAAATAACTGCATTTTAACTCTTAGAGCAAACATACACCCTCAGACACACACACACACAATACAAGGGATATATCTAAAAATCAACATAAATTTAAATAGAATACTAAAAACAATCACATGTCATAAAAGGAAGGCAGAAAAGAATGGAGAGGCCTTAAGAACAGAGGTAGCAACAGAACAATCTAATAAGTGATTGGATATAATTCAACATATCAATAAATATGTTCACTAATAAATAGACTAAAACAGAGTTCAGCAAACTATAGCCTTTGAACCAAATTCATTTCACCACCTGCTTTTGTAAATAAAGTTTTCTTGGAATACAGACGGTACCATTATCTGTGTATTGTCTCTGGTGCTTATGTGCTGAAACTGCAGAATGTAAGTACTGCAACAGAGACCCTGCTTATTATCTATCCTTTTACCAGAAAAAACCTGGAGAACGTCTGGTCTTGACACACTAGTCAAATATTGTCAGAATGTTACAAAAATTCAAATACACAAAAACTACATGCTGTCTATAAGAAACCCACTTTCATCATTTATATCATCCTAGGAAAGAGAAATTAAAATGATGATAAAAGATATAAACCATACAACATTAATCAAATGAAAGCTAAAAAACCTATATTAATATCCAGGTAAACATCAAGGTAAGTAAGAATACCAGTCATTTAAAGAAAGAAATATCAATTCTACAGAGTCCCTTCCAGAAAATAGAAGAAAACATTTAGTAACTGGCTTTAGAGGCCAGCATTTCCACTCTGATACCAGAGATATGCAACCACATGATAAGGACTAGGGTGCACTATCTTTTATGAACAAAGACAATCATCACTTTTTTTTTCAGTTTTAATTGTGAGAAACATAAAAATTTAATATCACACAAAGAAGTGTCGTTTATCCCAGGCATATGCATCTGGTTCAATATTCAAAAATCAATCAAAAACATGTTATATTGTGTTGGCCAAAAAGTTGGCTCTGTTTTTTTAAAAAAACCGAATGCTTAGCTGTCTTTAACTTCATTCAAAACAATTTTTTAGATTGTATTTTGATAGCTGTCATATCAGTATGCATTTTTTAAAGAAACTTACCAGAATTGGTGGATTTTTTGTTGCTATTTTAATACTGAGGATGGAAAAAAACATTTTTGTCATATTATGCTTTATTATTTCATGAAAGGCAAAAACGTAACTGAAACGCCAAAAAAGGTTTTTGCAGTGTGTGGAGAAGGTGCTGTGACTGATATAGGGTGTCAAAAGTGGTTTGCAAAGTTTTGTGTTATAGATTTCTCACTGGACAATGCTCCACAGTCAGGTAGGCCAGTTGAAGTCGATAGCAATCAAATCGAGACATTAATTAAGACCAATCAATGTTATACCATGCAGGAGACAGCCAACGTACTCAAAATATCCAAATCAAGCACTGAAAATCATTTGCAACAGCTCAGTTGGGTGAAACACTTTGACGTTTAGGCTCCACATAAGTTAAGCAAGAAAACCTTCTTGACCGTACAGTTCAGTCATTCAGTCATGTCTAACTCTTTGTGACCCCATGGACTGCAGCATGCCAGGCTTCCCTGTTCATCACCAACTCCTGGAGCTTGCTCAAACTCAAGTCCATTGAGTTGGTGATGCCATCCAACCATCTCATCCTCTGTCGTCCCCTTCTCCTCCCGCCTTCAATCTTTCCCAGCATCAGGGTCTTTTCAAATGAGCCAGTTCTTCACCTCAAGTGGCCAAAGTATTGGAGCTTCAGCTTCAGCATCAGTCCTTCCAAGGAACATTCAAGACTGATTTCCTTTAGGACTTACTGGTTTGATCTCCTTGAAGTCCAAGAGACTCTCAAGAGGCTTCACCAATACCACCATTCAAAAGCATCAATTCCTTGGTGCTCAGCTTTCTTTATGGTCCTACTCTCACATCCATACATGACTACTGGAAAAACCATAGCTTTGACTAGATGTACTTCCTTGCACATACTTCTTGACTATACTTCTACATGCAATTCTTTACTGAAATGTAATGAAAACATTCCATTTTAAAAACAAATTGTGACAGGCAATGAAAAGTGGGTATTGTCACCAACCTCAGTCTTCATCCAAAGAAGGTGATGTTTACATAGTGGGACTGGAAAGGAGTCCTCTATTATGAGCTCCTTCCAGAAAGCCAAACAAGTAATTCTTTTTTTAATATACATTTATTTATTTTAATTGGAGGCCAATCACTCTACAATACTGTTCTAACAAGCACTGATCCCAATTAAACAAACTGAAAGCATCACTCAACAAAAAGCATCTGGAATTAGTCAACAAAAAAACACATAATCTTCCATCAGGATAACTCAAAACTGCATGTTTCTTTGATGACCAAGCAAAAACTGTTACAGCTTGACTGAGAAGTTCTGATTCATCTGCTATATTCACCAGACATGGCACTTTCAGATTTCCATGTAGTCCAGTCTTTACAAAATTCTCTTAATGGAAAAAATTTCAGTTCCTTGAAGACTGCAAAAGGCACCTGCAACAGTTCTTTGCTCAAAAACATTAAGAGTTTAGGGAAGATGGAATTATGAAGTTGCCTGAAAAATGGCTGAAGGTGGTAGAACAAAACAATATTCTGTTTAATAAAGTCCTTAGTGAAGATGAAAAATGTGTCTTTTATTCTAGCTTAAATGTCAAAGGAAATTTTTGGCCAATCCAATATTAGCAGATTGAAAAAACAAAACACATGATCATATTAAAAAAAAACACACACACAGAAAGAACATTTGACAAAATTCAATATATTTACATGATAAAAACTCTCAGCAAACAAGGATTAGAGGGAACTTCCTTAACTGGATAGAGGCCTCACACACCCACACACATACACATACACACACACACACAAGTTATGCCTAGTAGCGAAAGTGAATATCCCCCCAAGACTGGAGCACAGCATGGATGCCCACTATGACCAGTCCCATCAAACATCGTCTGAATGTCCTAGGGAGGGAACTGGGCAGGAAAGAATACTAAAAGTTATATATGCGGAAAGAGAAGAAATAAAACCATTCCGCATGTAGACAACATGATCCTCTGAAGAAAATCTCGACAATTCTGCTGAAAGAAAAAGGAAAACTCTCTGCAAGCTAATAAATGAGTCTAGCATGGTCTTATTACACAGTCTTAGTACATAAGTCAACAGACAAAAATGAATCATACCGCTATGGACAAGAAGTGCAAATCTGAATCACAAAATACAATTGTAATTGGTTATAAAACAGGCACCATCTGTAATCTGGACACTACAAAACACTGACACAACAAATCAAAGAAGATCTAAGTAAATAAAGAGGCACACTGTGATCATGTATTTGAGGACTCGGGAGTTAGGATATCAATTCTTCCCAAAGTAATCTCTATGTATAATGTACTAACAACGATTTTAGCAGGATGTGTTTGTAGACAGTGACAAGATAATTCTAAATTCATATGAAAAGGCAAATGAGATAGAACAGCCAGAATAACTTCAAGATAGAAAAAAATTTGGAGGAATGTCCTCCCCAATTTTAAGAATTCATGTAAAGTTAAGGTAACTAAGAGAGTATAGTATCAATGAAAAGGTAGAAACTTACATCAAGAACAGAATATATAGGAATTTCCCCATTGGTCCAGTAGTTAAGATTCTGCACTACCAATGCAGCAGTCCTGGGTTCAATCCCTGGTTAGAGAACTAAGATCCCATGTGCTATGGGGCTGAGCCAAAAAAAGAACAGAATATACAACCCAGAAATATTCCATATTATATGGAAACTCGTTTTTTTTTCAAAGTTGAAAGACTAATTCAGTGGAGTAAATAAAATCTTTTCAACTAATGGAAAGACTGGCATCCATGTGCAAAACATAAAAAAAAAAAATCAAAGGAAGACTTGTATCTTATAGAAAAACAGACCAAGCATTGGTCATAGATCAATTGTTAAAAAAGGAAAATGAGGGACTTCCCTGGTGGTCCAGTGGCTAAGTCACTGTGCTCCCAATGCAGGGGGCATGGGTTCAATCCCTGGTGGAGGGACTATATCCCACATACCACAATTAAGACCTGGCATAGCCATATAAATAAATATTTTTTTAAATGATGAAACTCTTAAAAGAAAACAGGGAAAATTATTAATGCCCATACTTTAGGCAAAGCACTATTAGATATAAAACCAAAAGCCTGATCTTTAAAAAATAATGATAAATTAACCAAAATCAATGTTTGTTCTGAAAAAATGACATTAATGGAATAAAAAGACGAGCTATAGACAGAGAGAAAACATTTCCAAATAATATAAGCAATGAAATCTTTGTATCCAAAATGTCCAATGAACTCTCAAAAGAATTTATCAAAAGCAAACAATTCAATAAAATATGAACAAAGTATCTGAACAGAAACTACAACAATGACAAATATACCCACAGATAATATATGTTAACATACATACATATAAGTTCAGGATGAGAGTCTCAAATTCATAAATCATTAGAAAAATAAAATTAGAATTCCCAAGTGTGATACAATTTCACATCCACTGGAATGACAATAGAAACGATAATAAATGTCAGAAAGTGTGTGGTGAGGATGTAATCACAGTAAGGTGTCAACAGTTAACAATTCTGTATCACATACTTGAAAGTTGCTAAGAGAGTAGATCTTTCTTTAAAAATTTTTTTAAGATAATAGATCTAATTAATAAAATTCACATCACAGTCTTCCCTGGTGGTTCAGCAGTAAAGAATCTGCTGGCCAATGCAGGAGACACAGGTTCAATCCCTGGTCTGGGAGGATCCCACAGGCTGCAGAACAACTAAGCCCATGTGTCACAACTACTGAAGCTCAAGCATCCTAGACCCCGCACTCTGCAACAAGAGAAGCTCCTGTGATCAGAAGCCCACATACAGCGACTAGAGCGTAGCCCCTGCTAGTCACAACCAGGAAAAAGCCCATGCAGCCACGAAGGCTCAGCACAGCCAAATAAATAAGTAAAATTTAAAAAGTAAAAGTTCTCATCACATCTCGTTTTGAACTTTGTGAGATGATAGATGGTAACTAAACTTACTGTGGTGACTATTTTGCAGTACATTCATGTATCAACTCATTGTTGTGTACCTGAAACTAGGGGCTCCCTGGTGGCTCAGATGATAAGCGATCTGCCTGTAGTGCAGGAGATGCAAAAGACTCAGGTTCGATCCCTGGGTAGGGAAGATCCCCTAGAAAAGAGAATGGTAACCCACGCCAGTATTCTTGCCTGGAAAATTCCATGGACAGAGGAGCCTTGTGGGCTATAGTCCATAGGGTCGCAAAGAGCTGGACATGACTGAGCTACTAACACTTAAGTACTTATTAGTACAAAGTTATATGTCAATCATATCTCAAGAAAACTGGAGGAAATAAAGGAGAGCAGTACATGAAATAACTTTAATCCTCATGCATTGCTAGGAGGAATGCGAAGTGGTATAGCCACTTTGGAAAATAATCTGTCGGTCCAGTGGGCTGCTGTAACAGAATGCTGTAGACTGGACTTCTCACAATTCTGGAGGCTGGGAAGTCCATGATCAAGGTGCTAGCAGATTCAGTGTCTGGTGCCAGGTTCTAGTTTATGGCCCTCTTCTCACTGTCCTCAGAGGGTGGAAGGGAAAGGGACCATTTTTGGACCTCTTTTATAAAGACAATAATGCCATTTATGAGGGCTCCACCCCAATAACTAATCACCCCCACCAAAGGTTCCATTCCAAGGTACTTACCTTGTGGGTTAGACTTTCACCATATGAATTTGGGGAGGGGGAGCACAAATATTCAGACCACAACATCAGTTCAGCTCAGTACAGTCACTCAGTCGTGTCTGACTCTTTGCGACCCCATGGACTGCAGCACACCAGGCTTCCCTGTCCATCACCAACACCGAGAGCTTGCTCAAACTCATGTCATTTCACTGATGCCATCCAACCAGCTCATCCTCTGTCGTCCCCTTCTCCTCCTGCCTTCAGTCTTTCCCAGCACCAGGGCCTTTTCCAAGCAGTCTGTTCTTCATATCATGTGGCCAAAGTATTGGAGTTTCAGCTTCAGCATCAGTCCTTACAATGAATATTCAGAGCTGATTTCCTTTAGGATGAACTGGTTAGATCTCCTTGCAGCCCAAGGGACTCTCAAGTCTTCTCCAACACCACAGTTCAAAAGCATCAATTCTTCAGCGCTCAGCTTTCTTTAAGGTCCAACTCTCATATCCACAAATGACTGCTGGAAAAACCACAGCTTTAACTAGACAGACCTTTGTCAGTAATGTCTCTGCTTTTTAATATGCTGTCTAGGTTGGTCATAGCTTTTCTTCCAAGGAGTAAGTGTCTTTTAATTTCATGGCTGCAGTCACCATCTGCAGTGATTTTGGAGCCCCCCAAAATGAAGTATCTCACTGTTTCCATTGTTTCCCCATCTATTTGCCATAAAGTGATGGGACTGGATGCCATGATCTTACTTTTCTGAATGTTAAGTTTTAAGCCAACATTTTCACTCTCCTCTTTCACTTTCATCAAGAGGCTCTTTAGTTCTCCATTTTCTGCCATAAGGATGGTGTCATCTGTTTATCTGAGGTTATTGATATTTCTCCCAGCAATCTCGATTCCAGCTTGTGCTTCATCCAGCCCAGCATTTCTCATGATGTATT